>NC_081344.1:67534995-67621846 GCF_029784015.1 Lycium ferocissimum
CTTCCACCTTCAAAAGGAAAAAACTAATTAACCCCATCCTGCAAGTAGCTAACATCAATCAACAAGGGTAACTATTCAAACTGATAAGTGTTTGAAACCATTTAACTTGACTTCGTCCTGCAATGTGTAGCTGCAGGGCTATTTCTTTCGTTCTGTCCGCATTGCTCCTGTTTACTTGTTGAAATTTTCTAGCATTCCTCTTAGCCCATATGTGATAAACTGCAGCAGCAAACACAAAACCAACCATATGCCATTTTGAACTTTTACTCTGCATCCTTCTAGCAGGCCAAACAACTTCATTCTCCCAGCAGTCAATTTGCCTATTTATGCCCATCCAGTGAAGAAGTTTTTTCCAGATGAAGGTAGAGTATGCACATTCAAAGAACATATGTTTATGATTTTCATCAGCTCCAGCGTTACACAATTGACACAAAGTATCTACTTGCATGCCCCAGCTAACTAGTCTATCAGTAGTTGCTAGTCTATTTTGTACAGCCATCCAGATTATGAATTGATGCCTTGGGATAAGGCCTTTGAGTAGCACTAGTGATTTCCATTGGACATTAGGGAGTTGTGGCATCATACAGGTATATGCCTTCTTGATACTAAATTTTCCATCTGTGCTATAGTTGGCCAGGTCTTGTAAGGTTGTAAACCATGCCCTTGCATCCAGTGTCTTTCTCACCAACCAAGTAGCTTGCTTTGGTGTTGGTAGTTCACTTATATCTCTGTTCTTTATATAGTGTGTATGAATCCATAACACCCAGAGTCTGTCTTTCTTTTTGGTAATTGCCCAGAATAGTTTACTGAGTGCAGCTTTGTTCCAATCCTCAAAGTGTATAATATTCAGACCTCCAGATGACTTGGACTGACATAGAGTTTCCCAAGCTATAGGGTTCTTCCTAGCATTTTCATGTGTTCCACTCCATAAGTAGTTCCTGCATACACTTGTTACCAACTTATGCACCTTTTTGGGAGTAGCAATACTTGACTCCAATAAGTTTGCATTTCAAACAGAACCCCTTTGATTAGTTATAGTCTTCCTGAGTATGAAATTTGGATGTCCAACATCTAACTCTGGCTATGATTTTATCTACTAATGGCATGAACTGACTGATAGTGAGTTTCTTTGAGGATAAGGGCACTCCCAGGTATTTGAATGGCAAAGTACCAGCTGAAAAGTGTAAGTCCTCTATCAGTTGTTCCTTGAACTGGTTTGTGACCCCTGCAATGTAGAGATTGCTTTTTTCCATGTTTGCTTTTAACCCTGAAACTGCTGAGAAGTGCTCAAAGGCTTCCATCAGAAGCTGAATAGAAGAAGTATCAGCTCTACAACATAGTAGTAAGTCATCAGCAAAGCATACATGAGAGATTTTCAACTTTGCACATTTAGGGTGGTAGTTGAAGTCAAGTTTTTGTTCTAATTGCTTCAATGATCTATTGAGGTACTCCATTACTAGGACAAACAAATAAAGGGGACATTGGGTCTCCTTATTTGAGTCCTTTCTTTGCTTCAAATCTGGGAGTTAACACCCCATTGATCAAGAGTGAATAACTGACTGTACCCACACACTCCATTATCCATTGCACCATTCTAATTGGAAAGCCAAGTTCCAGTAACAGATGTTTCAAGAAGCCCCATTCTACTGAGTCATAGGCTTTTCTAATATCCACTTTGATTAGACATCTAGGGGAGTCCTTTTTGTGTATTAATATTTGCTGTAGCAATTAGAATACATAAACGTATGCCACAACTAGAGGCAAATGCTTCCTGTATTCAGTTTCCCGTTTTTTTTTTTTTTTTTGGTTTTATGGTATATAATATGCATATACTATTTATGTACACTATGTATACTAGTAATAAACAAGTCGTATACTATATATATAAATATAATTTATCCCAAATATATAATATTTATACAATAAAATAAGATAAATTGAGTTCTATAATTTAATATACTCCGGAAATACATAGTATATATTAATCATGTATTTCGATGAATATATGGTAAAATAATTATAATACAAATATTCAAATATATTTGGATGAAATGTACTTTTTTCTCTTCAACTATTTGAAGTTTGGATATGTATAAGAAGTAAGTGGACAAGTTTGGATAGGGTCATTTGCATTTTTAGCTCTATTTTGTGTTGGTCTTTAGTTTTTGCTCCTCATAACAAACAATTTGTTTTACGGGGCATAAATTTAGATTTTCGCATTAATGATATTTAACAAGTGGTGTCACGCGCCCTTAAAGAACTTATGCCCCACTAGACATAAGTTCGATTTGATGTGCAAAAAACCAACCCATATGAAGCACAAAAATCAAAAGACCGGCCCATTTGAACGGGTCATTTGTACTTTATACCTATTTTGTGCTGGTCTGTAATTTTTGGCCCTCAAGACAAACAACTTTTTCTCGGGGCACAAGTCATCTTAATATTCCACAAGTTATTCCGGATCCCATAAAGAACTTATGCTCTGCTAGGCATAAGTTCAATTTTGGTGGACAAAAATTAAAGACCAGCCCATTTAGAGGCCAAATTAAAGACCAACCAATTTGAAGCACAAACCGTTCACTTTCTTCCATTTGATGGCCAAACCGTGCAATTCTTCGTTTGAATACTATTTACTAAAATTATCCTCTTTTCATTTTTTTTTTCCTTCTAATTTTTGTGTTGTTAATTAGTATCCCTATTTAATGGGAAATGTAAGAGTTCTTCTGCCACCATATGATATTTTAAGTTTTGCTAAAATTTTACAACGTTCCATTTTAAAGTTGCTAGTTATTAAGTGTTTTCATGAATCAATTACCTTGGACCTCTTATATTATGAGGCCTATCCATGTTAAACAGTTTGGCGTCGTTTGCACTTTTTGTGCTGGTCTTTAATTTATGGAATAATTACTTGGTATAGCTATCTCTAAGAGGTAATTATAGATAATAACTATTTTTTAATTTATTTATATTTAATAGTTATAGTGATTTTATAAATTACCATTCATAGCTATACGAAAATACGTTATGGCTTGTATTTCTTTCTCATTGTATCTCTCTCTCTCTCTCTCTCTCTCTCTCTCTCTCTCTCTCTCTCTCTCTCTCTCTCTCTCTCTCTCTCGTTACGTCGCCGCCGGTCATCTTCTACGGCGGAGCTCTACCGGAGCCCAACCAAACAACCGCCTCTCTCTCTCTCTTTCTTCCCTTCTCTCATCTCCACACATAAAATTTGGCCGAAACATTTTCCTCCACCACTGCTTTTCACCCTTAAACACCATCACCACCCACCGTCAGATCCACACCTGAAATCACGAAGTTGCGATCAATCCATTACCGGCGGTGAAAACAAATTCATGGCTTCTTTCTCCACCACCACTATTAGAAATTCTGAATACAGTCTAATACATCAAAAATATGTATATATGATTGTATTTTGCTTTGAATTATCAAATACAAGTGTATATGAATCAATTGTTTTGTTAATTTAAATACAGGTATATTACAATAATGGTTGAATACATATGTATTTATATATGTATATGATTGTATTTTGATTTGAATGAATTAAATACATGTAAATTTTAAACTAAACGCATCTGAATCATATGTATTTGTATGAATAATGGATCTTTGAGTTATATGAACATGGATGAATACATATATTTGAATATATACATATGTGTTCGGACGTATTCAAGTGCTACAGAATCTTGTAGACTTACAGTTTATCAGTCAAATATAGGTGTATTTGACTGTATTTATATACGACAGCAAGTAATGTATTTCAATTTACCAATAATCTGTATATATGTTTGTATACATTTTTTTCAGGTAAATACAATGTATTTGAAATTTTGTTTAAATACATTCAACTACACCCAAAACAAAATGATACATCAATATATAAACACACAAAAATACATAGCCCCGTCGTGTATTTAAATGCATTCATAATTTTGAATACACATGTATTCAGAGAAATTAAGGTTGCATGTATCCAAATACAATCAAATGCATGTGACATCAGATAAGGTTGGATACAACATAATAGTGTATTCAAATACACTGAAATACAGTCGAATACAACGAAAATGCCTAAATGTAGCTACAAATTGTAAATAGCAAAAGGATCTACGGATTGAAAGCAAGCATTAAAAGGTAGTTATTTATGTAAGTTGTTCTTAATTTATGCCCCTAATAACAAGAAATAAATTTGCAGAGCATAAGTTTATATTTTTGTATCATAATATTCTACAGTTATGCCTTAACATGACTTGAGTTTCTAAATAACTTATCATTTTGAAATCGATTTGTAAAGGGAAAAAACAATTAGGGCAAGAATTAAAACAATCATATGGATTGGTCTTTAATTTTGTCCCTCAAATATTTAATTTTACACATTTAACAAAAATACAGCCAAAGTATCCGCCGTGTACGAAACTAGAACGGGTTCAAAACGAGTAAAAAAACAAAAAAGCAATTCCGTAAGGCAAGGTTTCATAGAAATTACGCCTATTCAGGCAAAGTTACATAGAAACTATGCCTTGTCCGACATAGTTCTGTAGAAATTAAGTTATCCCGCATAATTTATAGAAACTATGCCTATTCGGGCAAAGTTATATAGAGACTGCCTTGTCAAAATTAGGTCATCTATTTGAATTTCTTTTTTTGTTGTTAGGAATATTTTTGACCACTTTTTTATTACTTAAAGTGTCGAAGGACAAAAATTTAAGACCTGCAGTTTGAGGGACGTCCATGCGAATTGCCCTTTTATGAACAGTTGGACCTTGAGTGAAAATGGGCCATTAACTAGCCCATGTCTGCTCTCAAATGAGACAACTCAAACAACAATTTTTTATGCGGAGTGCCCTTCAAATGGTGGTCTTTAATTTTTGCCTCATAACAAGAGTGAAGCTCGAAATTTGTAAGAAAAAAGCAAAAGTTTAAATTTTTGTATCAGTCCATTTTACAAGTGTAATTTTATGCCCTAAAACTCTACCATTTGCCTCAAATCGAACTCTCTACCTTAACCCCGAAGGTAGGCCTAAAGGCCTTGCGAATCTAAACTCTACCTTGTGATTTTTTTTTTTTATTTTTTTTTTGACTGAGCGAGAGTTCGAATTCGAAACTAAGAAATTCTAGCGAAGGACAAAAATTAAAGACCACCAATTTAATGGATAAAAATTAAAGACCACCCCAAAATCTGCGAATTGTCCCTCAAACAAAGCAACTACCCAGAAGTAGAGATGTTAAAATGGACTGGGCAATATAAAGCTCAGTGTAGCCCAACCTTTGAAAGGCCTTTTAGGATCTTACCCAACAGAGTCCCATCCTAAATAGGAGCAGGTTAGCTTTGTCAATGAAAAACCTTTTGCATTAAATTTAGGTTAAGTTACAGATTTGATCAGTCCACCAAAAATAATTACATTCACTAGCCATGTACATAAAAAAATATACACTATTATGTATAAAAAATGCATATTTTATGTATATTATATATTGATATAAAAAAAATATGCATTTGTTGGCTATTATTATGTGAGCGGCTATTTATGTTAATTTTCCTTTTAATTTATTCTACATCTTGGTACGGTAAGGATTTTACGTCCTAGATTGTGAATCATAAACAATATTCTAACTAACATTAACATGGCATTAGGATCATGATATTATATGATTTTTACACACACACACACACACACACACACACACATATATATATATATATATATATATATATATATAAATTCAAAGAATCAAGAATATATACCTGATCAATGATCTTTTTTGAAGAAATTTTAAAGAATCACCTTAATCTTGTCAAAGCTTTTAGGTGATTTATTCTTTTTTAAATTTCATGTTTCAATGAAATCACGTGAATTTCCGTCCGGCTAAAGAGATGATCGAGTTTTGAAGGTCATTTTATTTCTCATCTTCTTCATTTTATTTCTCATTTTCTTCAAAGTAATTAACCTTTATATCAGAAAATTCCCAAATGAGAACCCCATATATGATTTTTACTTTGATTCATCGTAAAATGAAGACCATTCAAGAGCAAACACTACTAAAAAAACAGGGATTTTCGACCAAAAATTTCGACCACACGAGGTCGAAAAAGCCTTTATTTCGACCAATTTTTCGACCACACGCGTAGGCCACACGTGGTCGAAATCACATTCTACCGAAATTAAGGAAAATTGTTTTCGACCACATGTGGTCGAAAAATTATTTTTATATTAAATTAACAATTTTTTGACTACGTGTGGTCGAAAACATTATTTATATTTAAATATAAAAAGAAAATCTTTAATTTTTGACCACATGTGGTCGAAATTGTAAATTGGGCTCAAATTTTCGACCACATGTGGTCGAAATACGCAAGAATCTTGCATTTCGCCTACAATTTCGACTCATGTGGTCGAAATTCAGCAAATTCTGGTGGATTTTCGAACTCCTAAATTTAGCAAGATTCTTGCCATCCAAAAAAAAAACAAAACCATAAACAATGTTCAAACACTTGAACACTTAAATATTGTCCATTCAAACACTTATAAACAATCAAATTCAACCTCAAAGTACTTAAAATTAAAACTACATTCAAACACTTAAACATCATAAACTACATTCAAACACTTAAAACATTATAAAACTTAAAAGTTCTTTTGAACTAAAACTACATTCAAACCCTTAAAGATAATGTACATATCCATTTAAACATATCCATCATAAACTATTAAGGGCTTGCATACCCAACATCTACATGTAATACTTGGATACATAAATTTAGATAGAAATTTTTTTGAGCCCTATTTTTTTTTTCTAGTTCTTCGGCCAAACATGCCGTGCTTCCAAATTTCTTCGCTTCAACTTTTGGTACATCTTTGTTCTGATTCATGCTATTCGTACCTCGCAAAAAAATGTTAGAAAAAATGATACACCACCCCAATTTAGGAACAAAATAATATCCCGTAGACTGTATCAAACTTTGAGAGCTTTGATTGTCGTACTCACGGTTCCGAATACAAAGCGAATCATACCCACAAACTAGAGATGTTAAATGGACTGGAAGTCAATATGAGATCATCCTTGCCCACCGAGGGATAAGGCCTTGACCGGGCATTTAGGATCTATTCAAATCCCAATTTTCATCATGAGTAGAAATCGTTTTTTTAAATACGTGGCCTCAAGTTAAATACCCTTAATCGCCCCGAGCAGTATCTATTCAAATAGTAGTATTTCAATGAGAATGGCATTTTGTTTATTAACAATTGTTTAGTAGCATCATTCAATTTAGGACAATCATTTGATCAGTCCAGTCCCCAAAAATAATTACATTCAGGTTTAGCCAGGTTCAATTAATAAAATGGGATGCCCAAACATATATCAAGTCATAGTATTCTCAAAGAAAAATGCAAAATTTTATAAGTTATGTGGCATATATAAAAAAGTAATGTATTTTTTGCCTTCCATTAAAGTATGACAACTTTCAAGAATAATATTACAAGAAGTGCAAAGCACTAAAGTCAAGATTGATTGCTTCGTTTTTTGAAAAAAAAAAAAAAACTTATTCTACATCTAAAGGTGCCACAACGGTAAGGATCCATAGGTTGCTCTAGATTGTGCACAACAACATATCCATAGAGAAACAATAATCAATAACATTAACATGGTAATAAACATTATGGAGATCATGAAAGTGCCATAGCACTTATATATATATATATATATGTATCTTTGAAATAACATGTCAAGATATCAAGAATATATACTGATCAATCATCTTTTTGAAGAAATTTTAAAGAATGTGTTCATGAGATCTGAGGAAGAAAAAAATACCGATATTTCTCTGCCTTTTTAATTGTTTTCTTTCGGGTATTGAGAGAGAGAGGAGAGGGAGAGAGAGAGAGTGAAATCAGGGCGAAATGAAAAGAAAATTAAAGATCCGGGTTAAATCTTTTCAAATTTTCATGTGGTCGAAAAATAAAGAGATGATCACTTAATTATTTCGAATAGGTCGAAATTAGAATTTTATTTTTATTTTTAATTAATTATTTTATATATATATATAATTTAATTATGTATAAAATATTTTTTTCTTATTTATTATTAATTAATTTGTATCAGAAAATTTTTCCATTAAAAAAGAGACCCCGAAATTTTATAAAAAATTAAATAAAATTAAACGTTGATTCATTTTTTTTCGTAAAATAAAGAAATTTTTAGGTCGAAAATGGCCATTTTTTTAGTAGTGAAAACATTCCAAGATTACGTATCTCTCCAACTGGTTTGTGCTCACCAGACATGAATTATCAAGAGACAAATTAAAGTTGGTCATTTATAAGTTTAATCACTTGTTAACCTAATTAAGCGCATGTAGATTGATGTTTGAATAAAAAATTAACTTATAAACAGGATTGGAAAATGTCTTGTTCTTTGACCATCCAAATCAATGGAAACTGTTTATATACCTCAATAATACAACCTAACTTAACTAGTAAACAAGACTCATCTTTTTAGCAGTGACGTATGTAAAATTTTGTACAAGTGATATCAGTCTATTGTCCCAATTTTGCTGATAATTGAGTTTGGTTTAGGATTTATTGATTAGATTATCTTCTTGTCCCATATTGATATTTATTGTGTATTATTTTCTAAAGGGTGTCTTTGCCACTACTTTTTAGGGGTCCAAAACTAATAAGAACCATAGCGCGGTGAGTCGCCAGCCTATTTAATATCATATACGGGTTATAGAGACATTTGGACTTTTTTTTAATGATTTTTAGAGTACCAATCAATCCAATTCACCTAATACTTAAAAGCTTTTTTAAAGTAGAAACTTCATGAATTATGCAAATAAATAATAAGAAAAATTATGCATATTTTACACATTATAACTTGATTTCACCAATTTTTTATCCTTTTTCTGGGTTCATGCATGTTTTACGATCAGGTGATAGAGAATTTTAACTATCCACCTCTTTGCTTTTCAAGGATATATGCTAGTGCCTTTTATTCTATTGTGTATAGTCATATTTTCTTTTTTTCTTTTTTTTTCATAAGCCAATTTTTCTTTTCTTTTTTCGCCTAATAGGATACTTTTATATATATAATAAAGAATCATGGGCCAATAATTGAATCATCGACCTCTTTGGCTAAGTATATCCCACGTACTCGCACATGAAAAATGAGAAAAGAAAAATGACAACAAAACAAAACAGAAGGCTAGCTATTAGAATGCTTGAAAACAGGCATGGACCCAAACGAAAAAATTGGTTCGTTTTGTAAATATGCATTATGCCATAAGATTCTACACTAACGTTAAATTACTATATGTCCATCAATAGTTTGGTCCCCTAAAAATCATCAAAAGGTTCCAAATATCGGTGAGCCATATATGATATGACCCCTCGAAATTAGTTTTGCACCCCTTGTAAAGATTATTGGTGTTTGCTAGTTAGAGATGTAGAGCAAGATATTTTTAAAAACTTGTTTTCAGTAATTTGGGTGATATTTAGGTAAAGTTGAGTAATCTTGTGTGATACTAAGATAAAATTAAGTAAATGAAAAGCCTAGGATGGCCTCTTTAACAACTTAAGTTTGTTACTATTGTATATTAACTTGAGATCATCGTAGGAGTCCCCGCACTTCAAAGCCTGAATCCTCCTCTGAATAGCCACCCACTTCAATAGTTACTAAAAGGATTACACCCATTTCCTTTTATGTTATGTGTTTTAACTTGACTAGCCACAAAATTTAGAAATAAAGGTGAGTATAACATACAAAAAATGCTACTATTTGAATCTTTGTGGTTTTAAAAATGATCATTTTTATAACGGAGCATAAAATAAAAATATGAATTGAAATTTAAAACTTACTCAATATAAAAAGTTAGATATTCTTTTTTGGAACAAACTTGAAAGAAAGTAAGACACGTCTATTCGGGTCGTCGAGCGCAGAGTCCGTATAGTTCGGCAGAACTCAGTAACTTTGGTCCAAACTATGAATTTATGTTAAAAATTCATTTAATATGTACAAATAATTTATTCAGTACCCATTAAAAATAATTATTATAATTGAGAACCCACAAACTAAAAATCTCAACTTCGCCTCTACTAGTCGTGAGTTAAGTTTACATCATAAATTTTCATTAACCTTTCAATTAACAAATAGTGACATGTTAAATAGCAGACATGCTTTGGGATTGCATACAAGTGGAAGTGTCCACTTTTTACATTGTTCTCAAACTGAGGGCAAAACATCAAATATTACTCCTCCTTCCACCAGCACAACATCGTTTTTCCTGGCTGAAAACCATTTTAATGTTTGTTGGAAGATCATACAAAATCCCTTGTTTTCACCTAGGTACCACAATCTTTTGGTGCGTGAATTTGTGCAATAAGTGAAGTTAAATATTTGGTGGCCTGAGCGTGTGCAAATATTTTGGTTGGTGAGGGCATGTCGATGATTTGCCTCTTAGGGTGGTTTGGTACGAAGGATAACATTTTCTGAAACTTTCTATTCAATTTTCCTATTGGTTGGTCAAAAAAGTTTTAAAATATTTTCTTCATAAAAATAAGTTCCTTAAATATTAAAAAAACATAATTTTCCTAGTAAAAATAGGGAAACTGGGTTCATAAGAGTCATTCTACGCTGATTATCTCTCCCCAACCCATCCCTCATGTCCCAACCCACCCCGAAGCCCCTACTTCCCCCAACCCAACTCACCCCACCCCTCATAATGTTTGCTTAGATTTGTTTACTTATTAAAACACTAGAAAATAAGTAAGCAAACTACATATTTTTCAAAAAAAAATATTTTATAAGAAACATTTTTGTAAAAAAACATTTTCCTTCCTACCAAACACATCCTTAATTAGTTTCAATGGATAGTTGAAATATAATCACCATTATTAGTTTCAATGGATAGTAGCAATATAATCATCATTATTACGAAGCTTCTCAGCACTTGGGTTTCTGGCACCGACCACCGCAAAAATGATCTGAATTATAATAAGGTTTAATATAAGTACTTCCCTTTGTTTTAAAGAATCATTACTCGTTAGTAACTATAACAATAATGGTAGTTGAGGGACACATGAGGTTTGCTGGATGAAAGATTCTAAAATTGTTAGATTGACTCTTAATTAATGATCGAGTACTTAAAGAGAATTGGTGTGCTTAATGGGACTTATTAAGTGTAACATGTGCTGACTCATGTCTTGACATCAAAGCCAAAGTAGGAGCTCCATTAGTATAGGCATTCCAAGAGCCGGTTTGAATTAGCGGATAGAAACTGATTTTACAAATAAGTAATTACATGTGTTTGGTAATTCTTTTTTGATAAATTGTTCTTTTGTTAAAATAACTAAAATACCGTTACAATTCTATAGAAGAATATAAATTTAAATTATCCTTGTACACTACCAAAAAAAAGCATTTAGCGACAGACCACATTCCATCGCTAACTAATGACGAATTAGCTACGGAATAATCATTTTGTCGCGAGACCAACAATTAAAATTTTAGTTCATTATATAGCGACTTAAAATAATTCCATCGTTATCTAGCGCGACAAAAAGGACGCGACAAGTTTTATTAATACGTAGTGCTGGATTTAGCAACGGAAAATCTTTGGCTAGGTTTTTAAATTTTTTTCTAAAAAACTTCTATTTGCAGCGACTGAAAAATCCGTCGTTAATTCTTTTTATAAAAAAAAAAATTAAGGTATTATTTAGTGATGGAATATAAATCCCATTGTTAATTCCGTCAGTAGGTGTAAACTAAGCGATAAATCCTAGGGCACACATCTATACTTCGTTTCATAGCCAACACCACAACACTGAGAGAGAAAGAGCTTCTACTACTGCATCAAGGGAGAAATCGTGAGAGAGATCAAAATAATATGAATCTAGGGCTTCACTTGCTTTTTTCTCTGCTTCTGTTGCATCTTTGCTCTTCTTCTACTGCATCTCTTACTCTTCTTCACTGCTGGATCATCTTTTATCTCAAGGACATGTATGTTTTTCTTTCTTTGCATGTTTTATGGGAAATTTGTGCACGATAGGAGGGCTTTGTCTCCTTTTCTCTTTCTTTGTATTCTTTGAAGCTAAATCTGAAATAGGAGTTAAATTTATTGGATATGTCTTGTTTGTGCATAAATCTGTATTTTTTGCTTATTATTGGGTTGGTACAGATTTAGGTTAAGTGTTGGGAATCTCTATCGAAGTTGGATGTCTTGAAATTTGCAAGTTTTTAATTTTTTTGAAGGTTAAGTGTTGGGAATCTCTATTTGGGCCGTAAATCTGCTGACAATGAAAATACAATCTTTGCTTGTGCCAAACCTTGTTGTATAATACTATTGGAGCTTGAAGTTTGTTTAATCTGTTGCATGTCGAGAGAAAAAACTTGAAGAACTCAACATTCTTCATTCTGTGATTAGACAATTCGATTTCAATGTTTGAAGTCGGTGTTAGTGAACTGGGGTTTCTTACTCGATTATTCAAAACTCATCCATATCAACATTCTTAATGCTATTCATAGTCCAAATATTGGTATGATAGTGGTATTGATTGACTATTTTAGGATTTTGCTATAGTTTCTTCTCTTGTTCTTTGTTCATTTACCTTTAAGCTTAATAGTCTAAAGTTGTGAATGTTTTCTAAGACCTTTTGCTTGATTTGTAAGAATTTATGCTTTTTATCTTTGGTAGCTGCTTAATATTATCAATAGGTGTTTGATAGCCGATTAGTAATTTCTGCATATTGTTAGTTTCGATTCTAGGACAGTTTAAGCACTCAACTTACTTGGTGTTGATACACTTTTCAGGTGAATGCTAGGTAAAAATACAATTAATGCTTAAAACGTAAAAACAATATCAGATTGATATGTTGATGTGGTGAGATTATAAAGAATTCATCCCTTCTTAAGTAAAAGCTTCAAGTTTGAAGCCTGAGAATAAATAACTTTTTCAGGAGCGAGCAATTTACCCTTTAAAAGATCTCTAAGAACAATTTTGAAAAATTGGATCAGTAAATTTTGAGTACGCATAAAGAGAAATAAATAAATGAGATTGGTACATATGGTTTTCTTGTTCGAGCTAATTAGTTTGAAAAGAAACTTAGGTAGTCACTTTTTCTTTTTTATGAAGAGAAACTTAGGTAGTCACTGTAAGTTATACTTATTTGCATAGTCTTGGATAAGGTGACAATCTAGTAATTTTCAGTGACTAACCTAGTTATCCATTTGAAGATAAAAAAGGTTTCCTGATGGAGAAATGCCTACAGTCAAAAGTGATTAGTAGCAATACTTATTGTAAAAGGAAACAAAATGTTTGGTAGCAGCTATCTTTTTGGCTAAGAATGGTGTAGTGACTGATGATCAATGAAAACTACAGAAGATAATGATAGAAATAGCTGTAATCCTCTTGACTAAGAATGGTATAAGTGGTGGTAGTTTTCAGTTAGAAGATTTGAGTTAGCAACACTTGTTTTAAGACGGAACCTCAATTATACACTACCAATGCACTTATCGTAGCATTATTAAACTTGAGGAACAAAAGCGCTTGTATGTTGTACTTTGTCCAGATAATACTTGAGCTCACTTATTGTAGCATTAGTAAACTTGTTTACAATGATGTGAAGTAATATCTATTTCTTCTCACAATGGATATTAGTTATTAATAAATATGAGGCAAAAAGAAATAAATTTATTAAAAGCTACAATTGATGAGTTGTTTGTTGGACTATACTTGTTACATTCTGGGATTTATTGAGCCTACTGTTTTGAACTTCTTGTTTTGGAAACTTAAGGCTGGAATTTAAGGTGATTAAGGCGAAACGTTTATTATGAAGAACAGTGATCAATATGTTTTGTTTTCAGTTTCTCATTTCTTTTAACGAAAAAGGTGAATGATATGTTCTATTTCCTTATGAGAAACGAAATATATGTTTTGTTTCATTAAGGTATTTCAACTTGTTCTTCCATTTAGAGGTCATCCTGGTTTTATTAATTATATAAAGAGGGAACTTTGGTTGCTTTGTTTATTTCATTATTAATAAGAACATGAATAATCTAGACCGTGTTTGGATGTATGAGAAGTTGGATGGCCGAGGGGGTATAAACACTAGCTTCGTAACTGGTGTGAATAATTTGATCCAGTTTGCACGTTCTCGAAATCACATGAGTGGTGACAAGGTTAGATATCCATGTAAAAAATGTCACAACATTAAATACATGAATGTTGAAACCGTTAAATATAACCTTATTCATTCTGGATTTGTTGAGAACTATTTTGTTTGGAAGTATCAAAGGGAAAATGTGTGATTGGTGAGATAACTTCTGGTAACGATTTGCATGGTGGTGCTCAACTTGAGTCGGCATCCGATAATCCATACTGACAAATGGTTTTGGATGCGGCTGGTCCCAACTTTGGTCAGGGTTCGAGTTGGCAATCTCATAGCAATATTAGAGATGATTCATCTCATCCTTATGAACCTTCAAGGGAGGAGGAGACTAATCCTTCAATGGAGGAGGAACCTAATCCCGAGTCCAAAGATTTTATGATTTACTACAAGCTGCTAATGCAGAATTGTATCCCAATTTTTCCCTCTCTCAACTCACAGTAGTCTCCAGGATGTTAAATATTAAAATAGATAATACTTTGTCATAGAGAGGTTCTAAGAAAATGATGGAATTGTTGAAAGAGGTTTTACTTGAAGATAACAAAGTGCTTTATAACTATTATCAGACCAAGAAGTTAGCGCGTAGTTTGAGTTTTCCGGTTGAGAAGATTGATGTTGTGATTCGGGATGTATGTTATATTGGGGTGATGATGAACGCTAATCTTGTAAATTTTGTGGCTACCAGAGGTATAAGCGTGGTGTCGGCTCGCGTAAGAGGAAATTGGTCCCTTACAAGACAATGTATTATTTTCCTTTGATTTCTAGATTGCAGAGATTATATGCTTGATTTCTAGATTGCAGAGATTATATGCATCCCATGCTACAACTGCCAACACAAGTATACACAAGAGCATGGGTAATGCGTTGTCCATTCGACTCCGAGGCTTGGAAGGACTTCAATGAAACTCATTCTTTTTTTTTCCCCGCTGAATTAAGGAATGTAAGGTTGAGGTTATATACTGATGATTTCCAATCATTTGGTCAGTTTGTGAGGAAATGCTCTATGTGGCTAGTGATTGTCACCCAATATAATTTACCTCTAGCTATGTGCATGAAGGACGCATATATGTTCTTAACTGTCATTGTTCTTGGGCCAAACAATCCTAAACATAAAATTGATGTTTATCTGCAACCTCTAATAAACGATTGACCTTGTTGTGGGGGATAGGTGTAAAAGCATTTGACATCACAAAAAAAACAAACTTTCAACTAAGGGAAGCTTTGATGTAGACAATCAGCGACTTTCCAACATATTCTATGTTATCAGGATGGAGTACTGCGGGCATGTTAGCATGTCCTTATTTTATGGAGGAAACACAATCCTTTAGATTACTACATGACAGGAAAACCATCTTAGTTTGACAGTCACAAAATATTCCTTGACCAGCATCATCCTTTTAGGAGAGATTCGAAAAACTTTTGAGAGATCCGAAAAACTTTCTCAAAAGTAAGACTGTCAAACGACTACCACCAACCCATAGAACAAGAGAGGAAAGTTTTAAACACATTTTTGACTTGGGATAAGGAAAGTAACAGAGTTAGATGCACAAGAAGTTAATCGGAGAATATGTAAGTTTTGTAGGTGGAAAAAGCGATTGATTCCTACACTAAATGATTACATGCTCCCTGTAGTGAATGATTTCTTAACAATCACATTATCCAGATGCTCCTATCAACAACCCATCAGTCATGACACCTATAATGCCTCCTACTACTGCTAACGTTGACGATGTTGATCCTTTAGTTTCAAATGATGATTGTAGTCATTCACACATGCATTAGTTCTTGATATTGTCCGTTTCTTGTTGGAAAGTAAAAAATTATGCATTAACAATACTTGATGAATGTTTGTTCTTTTGGTAGTTGATAGCTTGGTGCTCTCGATGTTTTGTTGAACCTTCTATAAATATTATTTTATAATAACGTCATTTATTTTGAATGGTATTTAATAATTAACATTTAATATATGTTTCAACGGGCGTATTTAAAATAAATAAATAAAATATTAGAAGAAAATATTGCGACTGATTTTCCAATGTATTTTGGTCGTTGCTATACAAAAAAATTTGGCGACTGATTGCGACAAACGATTTTTTATCACCAAAAGGTGGCATAAAAGACTCAAACACGTGCCTCGGATTAGCGATAAAAGTTTTCGTTGCTAATTTACTAAAACGACGAAATGAAATATGAAACTAGCGATGGACTTTATAACAATAGCTTTCCGTCGCTATAATGTGGCAACGGATCTCATACGTCGCTACTTGCTATAGATTTTATTTTTCCCTCGCTAAGCTTGCTAAGGATTTTATTTTTCCTTCGCTAAGAGGTTGGCAACGAGCAAAATAGTAACGGTCGATATTCCATCATTAATCCGCCTCAAAATATAATTATCGACGGATATGCTGATTAGCGACAAATTACGTCCGTTGCTAAATGCTTTTTTTTTTTTTAATAGTGGTAAAAAAGAAGATGGAAGAAACGACTAATTATGCGGAGTACAGAAAAAGTTGGAGTTTTGCTTTGAGAAATGTATTTAACTAGATAAAATACTAAGGATAAAATAATAAAAAATTTGGTCAATTCAAAATTGATTATAGGATGAAAAGTCATAAGTTGGGAATGACCGTCTGATAATTTTTGGCTAATTTTGACTTATAAGCCCTTTAGGTATTTACCAAACGCATAAATAATTAAAAAGTATTTATAAGCTATTTTGACATGCTTATAAGTTTAGCGAAATACCCTCTAAACTCATAGATTTGTACGGTTTCACATATGCTTCTTTAAGGGTACATTTTTTAAACTACAATCTATTGTCCATCCTTTAGGAAACATTCAATAAAAGAAGGGCGATACAGAAAAAATAAACATGACTTCTTCGCCAGAAAAATGCATACAAGTTGAGCAGTGGTCCAATATATATATATATATATATATATATATATATATATATATATATATATATATATATATGAATACGGTGTTAATTCTACTGTACGTACTTATATTATCATATAGTATTTTAATTAATTCTGCCATACGTACTTGTATTATAGTACTACATACAGATAAATGAGAAGTGGTCCAAACTCTAATTACTGCACATTTAAGAATAACACGTTACAGACTATACCGTACGTACTGGTATCACCGGCCATATCCTTAATGGAGTATTATTGACATGAAAATTTTCAAAAGACCCACCATTAATCTGCTATAAATGGTTTGATTATCTCTAGATTATTACTGATCAAGATGTCCTTTCACTAAGTTTGATCCATGCAATATTATTTCATCTTCATAGTCACAGGCATGGCGTGGTTTTCGATCACTTAACAACATATTAGTATGGCAACGCTTGGCGCTAGCTCTTACTGTTGAAAGTAGCTAATAATTAATTAATATATCATGAACTTGAAATATGAAATGCCAAAGGGACATTAGTTTTGTAATACTCCAGCAGATATATAGAAAGTATTAGTTCGTACTTTATATGTAACTTTCACTTTATTCGATCACTCCTCTAGTTTATATAAAAAAGTTTGTTGTTTATTTCTTGAATCCTGTGTATTTTAATTAAGACAGATTTTTAGTAGGTTTGAAAAAAAAAATTTGTTTGGTTAATAATTACTTGGGATCTATATAAAGAATTATAATTGGAAATTCTTTGTACCGTACAATTCTTCTCACTACAAGAAAAAATATATTTGACAACAAAATCATAGATTGATTATTATTTCAAAAAGTACTTTTGACAACAATTTTTTTTTGTTGCATAGACTTTTTCCAACGGCTGTTATTGCAACAACGTGCAACAACTTTTTTTTTTGCCAAAAGATCATTTTGCAACAATAATCAATACTATGGCAACAAAATTAAATTCTTTGACAACAAAAAATTTCATTGCCAACAATAAAACTAAGTTGTTGCCAAATATTAAATTTTTTGTTGCCATTTCTATAATTTCTTATATTGTCTTATTTGTGATGGAAAACTCTCTCTGCTTCCTTCTGCCAGTGCGAGCATATCATCCATGCAATTAGAGATAGTTGTACCATTTATAGTTGACAAAAAGTGATTTTTTCCCCAATTTTATGTTTTTCTTTTGAGTTTCATTAATTAGGAGGATTGTAATACAAGTACGTACGGAGTAATTAAAGTTTGGACTACATCTCAACTTGTACTAGTTGGACCACTTCTCAAATTGTACTTTTTATTCTTACGTACTTAAAAATCATGTTAATCTTCTTTGTATGGTTTTCGTTTTATTGGATGTCCCTAAAAGAACCAACTAAGAGTTTTGAAGTTCCAAATTTATACTCAAAGTAGTAATTATTACGCCAAACAAAGTATGAATCTATGAACTTAAAATGCTTATATTAATGGAGTTTCCAACTTGGTTTTTGGTGTCAAGACAGACTCATCACATGTTGTACTTAACAAGTCTAATTAAGCACATCAATTAATTCTCTATGACTCTATACATCATTAAGAGTCAATCTGACTATTTTAGAATCTCCACTGTTGTTAGTTACTAAAAATAATTAAAAAAAACAAAAGAAAGTACTTAAAACCTTGATTCAACTCATTTTAGCTGTGGTTGGTGCCCGAAACGTAAGTGCTGCGATGCTTCGTGCTAATTATGATCTTTGCATAATTCTCCACACGAACTAAAATCTAAATCTAGGTGGTGATAAACTAGCTAGATTAGGTATTTCATATTTGGATTATTGGATAGGCATATTTGGTTAGACTCTCAAGCTTCCTAAATAATTTTTACACTATCATTACGTTTATTGATTTCAAAGAGTGATAAACTAGCTAGATTAGGTATTTCATATTTGGATAGGCATATTTGGTTAGACTCTCAAGCTTCCTAAATAATTTTTACACTATCATTACGTTTATTGATTTCAAAGAGTTTTTTTTGCTTATGTATAGACTAAGAAGTCTATGTTAGGTTAACAATTTAGCATAACTCTACGCATTTATTTACACTTTAATTGATCCTTAACTTACCGAATTGTATAAAAGTTCTTTCAAAATTAGTGTTTGGAAAAAAAATCATTTATTTAATTACTTAGCATTAAGGTAGAAATTAAAAGGGTAAGTTCTTTATAGTACCGGACCAGAAATTTTTGTAATAAGGGAATTCAAAAATAAAAAATAGGGAAAATTTCATAAATGACTACATTTTGAGGGTTAAAAATCTGGCATAGCTACATTTTGCTTATTGACCTAATGCGTATTCATTTTTTGGTCCCTTTTTGCCGCGCATTCATGAATATACGATTTTTTTCCCTTGTGTTAGAAATGAGATTCAACATGTATTTTTATATATACATAAAAACAAAGATACACCAAATATTTTTCTTATTTGCGCAATATAACGTTTTTGAATACAAACGGATACAAAAATTAACAAATACCTTCCTAAAAAAATGAATACATTCTAAACGTTTAACGAAAAAAGCTCAAAAAGTGGAATACACCGCCTGGAATACAACAATTCATTAATGTGCGCAAGATATTCAATGTGAATGGTCACGCGAACCACAACAACAACAACAGAGTCTTAATCAGATCACGATGAGCTAACGAAAATCTTTAAAATTACCATCGAAATTTAATTATGTGATAGCAAGTTATTGCTTAATCATCCCTGGACAAGTTTTGTTTTTAGGTTACGAGCATATTTGGTGTCTCATCAAAATTAATTGACGGAGAGAGAGGGGGGGGGGGGGTTGAGGGGGAAAATATTGATACAATGAAATAAAAGTTTATGTGTAATTAATATAAAATTTATTGTAATTAAAATAAAATGAGAGTTGCTAAATATAATTACCTAATTTGACCCAAGATTTAAAAAAATATCGGAGTATCAAACTAGGATTTCAATATATGACCTAATGCGATCTTTTAACCCTCTTTGCCGCCAAATTATAATCTTCCCTTGTGTTAGTGAGATTCAACATTTTATTTATGAAAAAAAAATTGTTTTTCTTAAATAAACTTTTTGAGAAGAAAATTGAACCCATTGCCTTCCTTTACACACACCTGGTTCATAATGTAAGTGAATGGTAGAGTCATAAAAAATCTTTAAAATTACCATCGAAATTTAATTATGTGATAGCAAGTTATACCCTTTTTGTTAGGTTACTAGACAATTAATTGCTATTATAAAAGTTTATTTGTAATTATTGTTATTGAGAGTTGCTAAATTGCCACACTAATTTGACCCAAATTTTGCCATAATGTGGCAAAAAGACCTTATTGTTAATATGAAAGAAAAGATACTAAATTATTAAATTTGACAAATAGTCATATACAACTTTTTTGACCAAAATAATGGAGACCTTATTGTTAATATGTGATCTAATTATGTAAATTTATACAACTTTTTTTTATGGAGATGGGCTCGTAACACTATGCCCATATCAACTCCTTAAAACCTAACGGTTATTTTTGCGAATTTATCGGTTGACAACAAACCCAATGATTAACTTTATCGAACAAAGTAGGAAGATGACTCTTAGACTAATTGAAGGACTAATTTTATCCTTTTAATGGTTCAAATTGTCACAATTTGTGCAACTTCCAAGTAGTACTTGACGTACTTTAGTTTAAAATAGAAGTCACCACAACATTTGAGAACCAAAAAAAGAAGGGAATGAATGGGGTGGGAGATCGAAAAAGAAAGCGTCGGCAGTGGTAGACTAACATTAATTATATTAATTGAAGAAATGAGATAAAGTTTAAATTGTATGCGATAATGGTATAAGAAATATTTATATATTAAGGTAATTTATAAGAGATATAAAATTATAACTAGTTTTATTTTTATTTTTTATTTTATGACAAATACTCCCTCCGAATCTCCGATCCCTTTTTAACACCCTGTTTGGATGGTTATTACAAATCAAAACATACAAAGTATAGTTTACTTATAAGTTACCCCTATTTATTAGAGGTTTTTTTAGAATGAGAAAAATTAAAAAGAATTACTCCTTTAATGTTAAGGGTATCTATAGTTGGAAATATTAGTCCACTTTAGTTTTGAATTCCTGATTTGACAACTATTTTGAACTAAAATGACAACTAAAATGGGATCATAATAATAATAATAATAATAATAATAATAATAATAATAATAATAATAATAATACTAACTAATATCTATTAAAAAAAAAGATAATTAATTTTTTTTTCACACTATAGTATACATAATTTAAAATTCAGCGAAATATAGTGGTGACTAGCTAGCTTGGTGAAAACATGGGATTTGTATGATCTTCCAACAACAGTGACATAGTATTCAGCCAGGAAAAACGATGTCATGCTGGAAAAAGGAGGAGCAACATTTGATGTTTTTTCCCCTAGTTTGAGAACAATGTACTTTCACTTGTAATTGAATCTGCGATCCCAAAGCATGTCGCTACTAATTAACATATTACTTACTATTCTTGATTAAAAAATTAACATTTTTTTTTTTATAATTATTTGATATTTGAAATTAACTGTCCAATTAATTGAGATTCAAGCAGTATAAGGCCTATTTAAGGTGAAAGCGCTTTACTAGAATTTTTTTCATTCTCAAGGTCCTATCTCTAAATTGTTCGATTAAGTGTAGAGGGATCGAATTTCATCCATCTTGCCGCATCATTTGATGGCCGGTAAAATATTATACTTGCTTACAATCTAGACCTCTACTCAAGTAGGCTCAACTTTGTTCTAATGTGTTTTCCCTTTGGTAAGAAATACTCAGGCCATTGACATTATATTCAAGATATGACTTCAAAGCCAATAAATAGAAAATAGATCGTGAAAAATCAAGGTTTAAATCGCATTAAAGGTACCAAAAAAGTAATTGATTTTTCTCAGATAAAATCTGTGTTGAAATTAATCCTACCTTTTGTCCTTTTGTGCAATGCAAAGAATACAAATACTACGTTACAAGGATATGAACGTATTCATTTTAAATGAACTAAACATATTCATTCCAAATGAATTCTGTAACATGTGATATAATGGTTATTTACTTCCATTAATGTTCATTAATCACCATATTTCTTCTCTTTGCAACTGATCTTGCAATTTCTTATATAAGCAGTGTCTTTGGTGAACATAATACACACGAACAAAAACACTTCCTTCCTCTCTTCTTCTTAACTTATTTTTTGGGCAATTGTCTTGAGCAACCTCCAAACTTTCAGTCACTAGTGCAAGTGTTAGGGTGTGCTGGGAAACCTTGGGGAGCGATCGGTCTTAACGATTTGTACCAGAGTCGAGCCGAAATCGCTTTCAAGGCAGTGACTTGCCACGACGCAGCGATTTAATCCCATAAATTGATTCTATCCTTTAGTTCAATTTTACTGATTGATATTGTTAATATTTCCAACAATTTAAAAGCGATTTACTTTATTCTGTATTGATCAGTAGCATATGGAGTGGTAAAATAGTTCTATACATATTTTGGTGGTGAGAGTTATCTTCGTCAAATAACTATACTTTTAAATACATGCTAATTATAATAAAAACGACATGATGGGAGCGATGCTAGCTATGGGACACAGAAAGATTTAAATCGACACATTAGTTCTTATTTTAAAGTGATCTAATGCAAAATTTGGATGATGAATTGATGTAAAAGTCGAAAACAAAGTAAATTTTTACCGCAATAGTAAATCATGGATCAAGATCTATTTATCTAGTAGAATCAAGTATCTCACCCTTTGAGCACCTGCCATTACTCGCGGACCAAGATGCTCAAATTTCAAACTGACCCCACCTTTAATTAGAAAAACCTTTGGAATAATACAATTTTGATCAAGTTACAAATTTTAAAGTATTATTTAAATTACAGATCGTTTTAGTTTTATTATTTATTTTTGATTTAAAAGAAAACGAGTGGAGGTCAGAGAATCGTTGCACAAATTGGAAAAAAATGTATTTTTTTCAGTTGTATTTCTTTTTCCGTACCTAATCACTGACTGCAGAGTTGTAATGCCTATATTCACGCCGACTAGCAATATGAGTTCATTCATGCAGTGGGATCCATTGAATGTCATTAACAGGTGGATTAGGACCCAAATCTTTCACTAAACAATTCATTATATATATGGTAAGCCTCCTTAAAAAAGGATTTTACATAATCTTCATGAAAATAAAACAAGTTAGCTGCTATAACAGGTGGAAAGGACCTGATGATGTAAAATTCCATTACACTAACGATGTGTATTACTTAAACTCTTAAATTTACACCAACTTTTCCCCCTATAATTGTGAATTCCATTAAATATCCCTATACGAAGGAGGCGTCTTCATTTAGAAGTTTGTAATTGTTACATTTAACTTTCTCGGATTTAAGATATAGCGTACTACATACATATACAGATACTATATTTTTTTATACTTATAATGTAGTTTAACCTATTACTGTAGGTTAATTATCGTTTTAGCATGTTACCATTAACGATATTTATAGAAATTAATAGATAATTAATTTATAAATAATCTGACTGTGTAAACTTTTTTTTTTCCTGGCAATGTACGTAAGTTCCCAAATCTAGATTCTTGGAAGAATTAATGGTAAGTTACTTTCCAAATCGAGTTTTGAGAGAGAACATATTTTAATGCTATTTTTCTATGCCCAAAGATGGAGGATTGTCTATCATCACTAAACAATGATATTCGCCAAAAGCAAGAAAAATAACAAGCAATAAGAAAGCTTGTAAGTTGTAAGTTAGGATACAAATTCCTGCCGAAGTTTACTTTTCTTTTACTTGACTAATTAATCCATGTATAATCACTGCATATTTGGTAGGTCAACAAGCATATATGCACGCTTGGATATGATTATTAGGTGTGGTAGGTGCTAAATTTGGGAATTTTAATAGAGTTCAAGTTATATGCACTAATTAATGTACAAACTATTTACAACTTAGTTAGGTTATTTAAAAGACAATAACATATAACTTTTGTTATAACCTTTTATTATTAATATCTTAATACTTCTAACACTGTAAATTATCTGCTATAATAAGTAAAAATAAATTGATAGTATAAAAGATCTTGGAGTTGTTTGAACTCTCATTTGACTTTTTTTCACTCTGCACGAAACGGTAGAAGAAATCCACAATTATGGCAATTTATTTACAGAAAGTAGTCTTTCTTCAATTAGCAACCTAGCTGCCAAACGTTAGCCTTACGAATGCTGGTAAATTATTCCCAAAAAATTATTACACTCAATTGAAGGCATCCTTGGTCAAATAATATTTAGAAGCAATGGCATAATTGATAGATTATTTCACACTAAAGACAACTTAAGTTTAAGAAAATGAGTTTAATTTATATACTTTTGACAATGTATTTTTTTACACTACCATATCACCTAAAAGATAATATAAATAATTAATCTATCAAAAGTGGTATAGATAAGTAGCCTACAAAAATAAAATAAGTCACCTGTTACACAAATTAAGTAATTACACGACGAGGGTAAAAATACTTTAGACTTATACAGTACTCCATCCGTTTAAATTTGTTTGTCTTTTTTTCTTTTTTAGTCTATTGTAAAAAAATGTCACCTTCTATATTTAAGACTCTTTACACCAAAGGATGAGTGAGCCACATCTTATCAGACATATTTAGGGTCAAAAGATTCAAATAACTTTTGTACATTACACACATCTTAATTAGTTTAAAACTGCGATATTCAATTTTTTTTTTAATTTTCTTAAACTTCGTGCAGGGTTAAACTAAGACCAAAAAAAAATTAAATGGAGGGAGTATAAGTTGAAACAAGACTAGGGCAATTTGGTCATTAACTTTATAACTTTAACTAAAAGCTTTTTAAAATAAGCACAATATTATTTGTCCACATGAGTACGGTTGTTGCTATATAACATGGCCCTTTCTAATCCAATCAACCAATGTTATCACATTCAAAAACTTTCGCACAAAACCTTTTCTTTTTTTTAGAGAAAAAGACTCTTTTTCTTTCTTCTCAAACTTTGATTAAAATCATCAAAGATGGGAAACAGTTTAAGGTGTTGTTTGGCTTGTGTTCTTCCTTGTGGAGCACTAGATTTAATTCGTATAGTACATTTGAATGGTCACGTAGAAGAAATAACAAGTCCAATCACAGCTTATGAAGCTCTCAAGAATTACCCTAATCATGTTTTGAGTAAACCATGCTCTCAAGGTACAATGGCTCGTCGGATTCTGATTTTGTCACCAGAGTCCGAGCTCAAAAGAGGTAGCATATACTTCTTGATTCCGGCATCTTCCGTGCCAGAGAAGAAAAAATCCGGCACCACCCTAAAAAAATCACCCAAAATTAGTACAAAAAGCAATAAGAAATGCCACGTCAGCGTCCCCGAGTGTGATCGGGATTTAAGCGATAGTACAACACCGAAATTGAAGAAGTCGACGTCTCATCGGAGAAGTAAGAGTGGAAAGGTTGTTGTATGGAGGCCTCATCTCGAGAGCATTTCTGAAGTCTAAACTTATTTGATATGACGGAAGTCATTTTAAACTTTTTTTTGTTTATTACCCTTATGAAGGGTGATTTCCTTTTTTTTTTTTTAATTTGTGGATATTCTTTTTTTTTTGTTTATTTATTTTCCATCTGCATGTAATAGTAGCAGATCTGGATTGAGAGGCCAGGGATGTATAGCCCAAGGAAATTTATGAGAGAGAGATTGGAGAGCGATTTTGAAAGTTGTACTCAAAGATGAAGAGATGGTACTTTGAACTCCCTTCAAAATATATGAGGGAGAAAAGAGTATTATTTTTGTTTTTTCCTCTTTCTTGTAAACTTCTGGACTTCAATATAAACTTTTATTGTTAACAATACAAGAGTTTCCTCCTTTCGAGAAATCAATGAACTTTAATATATACAACTTGTATATATGTTTGATATGTTATTGCTTCTTTAATTTCTCAATATGTCTGTATCTTTGAGTTGTACCATTGCCTTAATTGTACCTTTTACTTGAGTATTTGTACATTTAGTCTTGTCGAAAAAGGCTATTTTTGGCTTGGAGATTCACTTATGAGTTGTGATAATTGAGATTATTCTTTCTTGACCCAAGGCTAAGCTGCAAATAAAGTCCATTTTCAGCTGATTTAGAGTAAATGGTATAATGCCGATATATAAGCGCATTGGTAATCCCAGAATTTAGACGTTGTGTGGGTTCAATGAGTTGAGATAGTATCATCCGAAATGTATATCTAATTCTATTTATACTTTTTTTTTCACACGTATACATATAGTTTCAACATTGGAATACTACATTTCTGCCAAATCGCAAGCAGTCACATTGTTAATATAACTCCATAAGATGTGTAAAAATTCTTTACACTATTTTCCTTCATTTTGCAGATTGGGGTTGATTCATGATATGAAGAAAGTGAACTAGTAACAATACTTAATATCATTGTCAAATATAAATCATAATTAGTTATGGCATTTTATTATTTTAAGATTGGATGATCTGGAAGAAGGTTAATGAGTCGTGTCACCGGCACCTATGTAGGCCAAAGGGGAAAACTAAAACCATGGAACTATTCAATGTCTCTCTTTCTTTATATCAAACTTATTAATAATGTAATGATGTAGTTGTCATCTAATAAAATAGATTAATCTCAATGATTGTTTTGATAGTTAGCTTAGCAAAACAATTTCCTTCTTACCTTTAATGTAAAGCAATTAGTGATCCAAAGAAAGATGCGTAATTAATTTAAATTTTAGCAATCATAGTGTCATTAATAACCATGTGTAATGTTGGTCAAAGTGATAACTGGCTGCGGGGTTCCTTTTTGGCAAAGAGTTCTATCTATGATTATAGAGAATCTCAGCAAATGCTACAATATATAAGGGTCATATACTATGATACTATCAATTAATAGTAATACTTTTAATAGAGATTTACGATTATTATTATATAAGTGACTTGATTGTATAAATATTTAAGACACTGTCATAACTTAGAACTTACTCATAATACATATATGGCACGCTTTCCTTTAATTTTAGTCTGTCCACAAAAGAATGTCACCTTTCTATATTTATAAAAAAATTAATTTTAAAATTCTCCTTTTATCCTTAATGAGATGATTTACAGTCACACAATTATCAAAGGCTTGTTTTGGATCACAAATTTCAAAAAATTTCATATCTTTCTTAAACTCTATGCCAAGTCAAATGGTGTCACATAAATTGAGACGGAGGGAGTAGTATCTTAAGAGTTCAAATTCTATGCTTTTACAATGTAAAAAATATTTACACAATCAAGACATTCAAAAGTTAATTATTTCCGAATAACTCTATTTAATAAAATTAATGCTTAACTAATAATGAATGGTAAGCACTAAGCAACCTGCTATAACAAGTTAAACAATACTGGTTGTGTAAAACATTTTGGGAAATGAGATAAATAGCCATCCACCAAAAAATATATATCTAGTATATGTATAATATACACATAATATATGTATATATTGGCTATCGGATAAAAATGCTTTTTGACCGAGAGGCCAAATATAACTATCCCAAAAACATACATTGTAAGTGCATATAACTTAAAATTTTATATCTTAAATATGTTGACAATTTCCTTCTTACTTCTAATGTAAATCAATAAGTTATTTAACAAATAGTTATTTAACAAATAGTTATTTAACAAAGAGGTTAATTTATCTATAGCAACCATATGTCATTAATAACCATGTGTAATGTTAGCAAAAGTGAGAGTAACTTGCTTCTATGGCTTGTGTGGGGTTGCTTTGATTTTTGCAAAAAGTGATCTATCTATAGCCATCTCAACCAAGGCTATATATCTTAAAATGTTTATCACATTAAAGTGGGTTCTACAGAGGCAAAAATTAGTGTTGCATATTATAGAATGGTTATATGATATTAGGACTGTTCCATTGTCTAAAAGCAAGTGTGTTTAATTATCTATTTTATAAAGATAGGGTATTATTATTTCACAACTAATTTCATGTCATTGTGCATCTTTATTAATGTGTTATTATCGTTTATTCTAATAGTCAAGTACGACCCCAAAAGTATGTGACAAATTAATTCTTGTATTTCCATCCGTTATATCTATGTGAAAAATCTTGTCATACTAAAATTAGATTTCACTGTAAAATTATGGGGGTATTAACAAGCCCGTGAATAGTATGACAGGAGAAGACTGAAGAAGAGGCCTTTGCTGAGATTGAAATAATACACTTTAGTGATACAGAAAATTAAATTATTAGACGATAACTAATTTTCTTATCATTAGATATTTGCCTAGAGCCTATTTAAAAAAAAACACTTCCTAGCAGGAATTTCTTTTTTCGGTCATTACACTCCTTGATGACAATAGATGCAACATGGAATAGGTATATATATGATTTTTTTATCTTACTTTTATATGTCATGCAATTAAATAGGTGGTACTTCAAGCATCAAGGGTTGTGATAATACGACCAAAATCTTTTTTTTGGTCCAACTATCCACATATTATTAAGCACAAAGCAAACAAAAGATCCAAATCACATCAACAGCCACCAGAACAAAAGAAAAAGACCAGCGCCACCTATTCTCATCTACTTCTATCTATGTTTACTCTTCACTATGCGGTTGCTCTTTGTAGTATATTCTCTATCCAAGATAGATAAGATTCATTCATCCTTAATCGTATGCCTTACTTAATCCTACAAATAAAAAAATATATATAAAAAAAAAAAACTATTATGAAAGCGACTCCTTTTTTTAATTAACTTTATGACTCAAATTTAAATTAATCGGAATTCCAAAGACCAAAGTAAATATTAAACACAGGATGAAAATCAAATCAACAAAATTATATATGCTACTCCAAACTTTAATTTATAGTAGCTTTCATCTCTTATGATAAAAAAATATTTATTTGAGTACCTTAAAATACGAAATAATTGAAGATGGATGAAGGGGATGGGGACAAAAACGCTACTACCCACATTTTCCAATCATCGATGACTTGAAAATAATTGAGCCGTACACTAATAGATGCATGTATTCTTCCAAAATTAGGCCGCATGGCGACGACTCCACGTTACAACCAAAAATAAACAAATAGATAATTAACTAAGTAATAATCACATAATAACAAAAATAGCTGGCAAATACCAATAAACAAAATAATATGGTTCAGATCTCACATGATTCCCCTCTTCACCCTCCCATCACTTCTTGTGCTTGATTTGATCGAAATTTTGATTTTACAAAATCAGAAGTAGAAAATATTGTTTCAGTCAATATAATTGGAATGCCCTGAACCTCAGATATCATTCAAAAAGAATCGATTCCTTTGTTCTTTGAAATATTTAGTTGAGTATAGTCTATACACATTTCTAGCAAATTCCTAATAGAAGAGCAATTAGTCAATTTTGAGTGAATTTAGTATCAAACGTATATCAATATGTGCGAATGCACACATATAGTATTTGTGTAAGTTTCTTTTTAAAAATGCACACTTTGGTCCCTCATCAGTTATTGATAAATTATAATTTTGGTCCTTGTAACAGTTAGTTAGTTAATCATATTTAATCTTCAATTAAGTTAGTTAGTTAATCATATTTAATCTTCAATTAATTAAACTGTGTGTTTTGGTCCTCTATGTAGAAAATATGTGATATTTAAACTATTTTTAAAACTATATTTTCCCCAAATATGGAGTAGTAGTATAGATTCTCTTCTTTCATTTTAAAGTCAATTAAATCAACCATATTACTTTGATAACGTTCTCTCTCAAATTACTCCATTGATTTAGCACTATAATAATTGGAATATAATAAATTTGTGAAGATACATCGACAACATATCAAATAACTTTGTTAAAGCTCACAACTCTCACATGCGTTGGATTCTGCGGGAACGGTGAAAATCAAAAGGACAAAAATTATAATTTATCAATATTGAAGGGACTAAAGTGCTAATTTTTTTTTTTTTTTTTTTTTTTTTTAAGAACAGTTTTGGGTTTTAGAACATCTTACATAATTTACATATTTGGTCAAGGTTCTTTGTTATTGCCTTAAGTGCAAAAATCACCCAAAGGTGTGGCCTAGTGATCATTGAAGGGGAGTTTCCAACAATTTTTTCAATAACGACATATCCGATTTGGTTGAGAAACATGAAATCTCGAAAATATTTTTGTTCAAATCTATTCATAAATAGGTCTTAGAAGTAAAGAAAGACAATCAAAAGGACAAAAATTATAATTTATCAATATTGAAACACTATAGGTGGTTTCTTCTCATCAGGTTCTTAAGTGCAAAAATCACCCCGGTGAATAGAGTTACAATTTTTTTCAATAACGATCATTGGATACTTGTGAAATCCGTTGTTGCCGGTAGCTAGGTACATGTGCATCGGGTGAATGAAATTAGTTGAGGTGCACGCAAACTATCCTGGACACTATGGTTATCAAAAAAGAAAAAAAGAGAAGCTAACAAGCATTCTTTAAGCAGTATAATTATTTTTATTGATTCCAACAACTTTGGCATTGAGATTAAAAAACAAAACAAGTATCTGTTGGGATCAAAAAGCTTGGTGAACCTGAGTTCACGGGCTTCAGCCACAATTCACAACTCATCTCACCAGTTCCCAAGGAAAGAACTTGGATTGACGCACTCAATTTGGGGATATCAATCTCCAGATTGGAGAAATTATAGTATTTTATGCATTTTGTCAATCTGACACTTAGTATCATATCTTGATTGCAGAGTGCTGATTCCAGTGACGAAATAAGAAACTCTAATAACTAATAAGGAGATTCAAAAGAAGTAATATATAAGAATGTCACGTTTGAGATTTGAACCTATAATGTAAAAAAAAATTTAAACCTCCTTTAACCGAGTTAATCTCACACATGCATGATGAAGAGAATATACCATATCGGTGACGGAAGAGAACTCTGATTTCTTATAAGGCTTGGACAATCCTCCTCTCTTTGAGCTAGCTTTTCGGGTATGAGTTAGGCTCGATGCCTAGTTTGACACTTGATCACTAGACTTCACTCAATTTATCAAAAAATGACGTCGCATATCTTCCATATCAACATTTTGACATGGTGTATGTGCCATGTCAGCTTATTTTCAAAAGTGTTTTTCTTATATCAACGATATTCTACACGCATTAATATAACTTTTTGACCAAAAAAAAATAAAAAAAAATCAATTGCAACATCTTTATTGCATGTAGCTTCGCCCCTATGACTCCATATCCCTGAATTAGCTGACACAGAAGGAGACTTTTTATGAATGAGGCCCAAAATTTAACAAATTTGGCCAAATTGGATCCATTAGAAAGAGTAGTAGGCCCAAAAGTCCACCAAAGAACCTGTTAAATGGGAATTTGGCATCTGTGGTAAGTGTCAGGCTTAATTGACATATATTGATCAAACTTTTATAAGTCGGCACAAAATGGCCATTAATTGCACTGCATGATCCATAAATCAACCCCCACATATATTTGTACTCTGTCTCTCTCTCATTTCTTCTAGCTCTCCATTACCGTGTATATCTCATCCATTTTTTCACTCTCTTTCCTTCCATCTTCTTAAATTTCTCCGATCAAAATCGAAAATTTATCATGATATATTGTGAAGTACCATGTATAGATTCTGAGAATTTGATGGAGGAGAAGAGTAACATGTATACATTCTGGTATATATTGTGAAGTACCATGTATACATACCGATATATACTATGAAGTATCATGTATACATTCTGACATATATTGTGAAGTACTATGCATACATTCTGATATATGATTGATGTGAAATACCATGTATACATTCTGGGAATTGTGAAGCACCATGTATACATTCTGAGAATTGAATATAGACAAACTTTCGGATATACATATTGTGAAGACGTCTTTAGTTCTGTATACAAATGATAAGAATGTATAAAATGTAGCACATACATAGAGTAATCCAAAATATTTATGATTAAAATTCTAATATACTAGAATTACTTTATAAATATTTAATGTTTGTTGCTATATCTCTTATGTATTTTTTGCCTATTCTGCAAAAATATACTGGGAATATTTGCCAAATAAAATGCATAAATAAACACAAACACATATATATACACACACAAAAAAATTATTATTATACTATTAAACAATGTATATTTGTTATGTATAAAAAAGTATACAAATATGATACCAAACTATGCATTAAATATGTAGAATTATAACCTTTTAAGTTTTAAAGAAAAAATTAATCTTTATCTTGATGTATTCTGACCGTAGAATATAGACGTAACATTGGATATAATTTATGGAAGATGAAGAAATTCTTCAGCGCTATAGGAGCTAATTGGCCAAAAAGTAGGAAGAAATCATTTTGAATATTTTATTTGAATGGCTTCTAGTCCAAGTAGACACCCTTGATAGAAGGATTCTATTATGGAAAATTATGTTACTATTAATTAGGGGGAAGTATTCTACTAATTTTAGAGAAAATAATATTTTGCTTAGCATGATTTTAAGAGCTGAATACAAATTTGGCTACATAATGCCATTATTTTTAAGACTACTTTTGCTAAAAACGATTTGGGTCAAAAAGATGCCAATTTTATGTAGGACTTGTGCAATTGTGTCAATTCACGTTTTGGAACCTGGCCTATACAAACGTAATGTAGGAAGGAGAAGAGGCTTATGAAGAAATCAATTTTTTGTTCGGAGTGCCCTTCAAATGCACTGATCTTTAATTTTTGCTCCTCAAAATGGTGGTCTTTGATATTTGACCATTTCGCCGATACTGTGGGGTTTGGGATTGAACCAAATTTCGCTTAAAAAAAAAAAAAAAAAAAGATAATTTCGCAAGGCAGAATTTGTAGCAAAGTTAGGTCTGTTTGGGCTAAAGTTAGGCTTTAAGGCAGAGTTTTGATATACCCAAAGGCAAAACTCTACCTTAAGATAACAAAATTCTGCTTGCAGGCAGAGTTTTGCTAATCCAAACTCTACCTTGCGATTTTTTTTTTAATTTTTGACTGAGCGGGAGTTCGAACCAAAAACCAAGAGATTCTTGCTAAGGACAAAAACTAAAGACCACCAATTTAATGGGTAAAAATTAAAGACCACCCCAAAATAAGGGCATTCCTGCGAATTGCCCCGAAGAAATTGCATGGCTTAACCTTTAAATGGGATCATTGGCACATTTGTCCCTATTTTGTGCTAGTCTTTAGTTTTGCCTCTCATAACAAACAAAAATTTTGCGGGGCATAAATTTATATATTCGCATCATAATATCCCACAAGTTATGCCTTTAAAGAACTGATGCCACACTAGGCATAAGTTCGATTGCTAAAGGGAAAAAATTAACCCCGTTTGAAGGGCAAAATTAAAGACCAGCCCATTTAAAGGGTCATTCGTGCATTCTTCCTTCAAATGAGCTCATCTTTAATTTTTGCCCTTCAAATGAGCTAATATTTAATTTTGGGAGAACAACACAAAATATCCCTAAAATGTAAAATATTTTTCCGTCCTTATCCCCTCCTAAACTAATTTCGCTTCTTACCCAATCGGCCGAAAATATTTACCCGAGTACCCCCTCGCTCAAACCTTCCTCCATGATACTATCACAGTATATTTATATATCATGATGGTATCATGGAGGACTAAGAGAAGGACTGAAGCAGTATTCCATGCTACCATCTTAGTATATTTATGTACCACAATGGTATCACGGAGGGCTGAGGAGTGTCTTATTGAAGGACTGAAGCAGTCCTCCATGATACCATCACAGTACATGTATATAAGATGATTTTTTTTTTTAATAAGAAAAGTGTATCTTTTGAATAAATGAACATGATACCATCTTAGTATTTTTATATACCATGTTGATATCATAATTTTGGAGCATTTCGGGTAAATAGTTTTGGGTGCATGAAAGGAAGAGGGGTATGGGCGGGTCATTATTTTGCTTTCAGGGGGTAGCGACGTTCTTTCCCCTTTAATCTTTGCCATTTAGCAACAAAATTATGCCTAGTGGGGCATTGGGCAAAACTCATGCAGGACATAACTTGTGGGATATTATGATACGAAAATATAAATTTATGTCTTGCGAAAAAGTTATTTGTTATGAGGGCCAAAAATTAAAGACCAGCAGAAAATAAGGGCATAAGTGCCAATGATCCGAGGCTTATGCTATGAACTTGTGTCTTATTTTCATAGTTGTTGCTTAAGAGTAATTCTCAAACCTCCCTCCTTTATTTTTCCTATTGTTTCTAAGTTGATGAACTCTTATATTCCTATATCCAATGTATGTGATTAAAATCCATCCCTACTTGAGTTTATGAAAAAAGAAAAATGTATGTGATTACACTTTTCCATATCTATAGTGCCTTAGCAACTGATGACATGTAAGGGGGCTAGTCTTAGCGGCTTAGCCTCTCAAACTTCTGCCTTGTTTATAAATAGGATGCTTTTCACGGGTGAGCCATTGCCTTGAGAGGCGAGAGCTACTAAGAATGCGTTCCAGTTAAAAATATGGAACTCGTTTTTGAAACTGTCTTTGATCTTAGTATAAAGCCAGAACTAATTGGATTTAAATTTTTAATACTAACAACGGAAAAGGGCTAAATATACCCCTGTACTATCAGAAAAGGGTTATATATACTCTTCGTTATACTTTGGGTCCAAATATACCCCTACCGTTATACTATTGGTTCAAATATACCCCTCCTCCGTTAAGTCTGTCCAAGGTGGACATCTAATCCTACATGGCACTGACATTTGATGAGGTGGATGCCACGTGGCATGCCACCTCATCGCCCCTAACCCATTTTACCCCTCCCCTCTATTTATTCTTCCACCACTAAAATTCTCTACCCCTCCATCACCATTACCGCCGGCCGCCACCATGACATCCAACTTGAAAGATGAAACTTTTAAGCCTAGTAATATTTACTTGCTATTGTGAATAGCTTAGCTAAACATTGTGAATTGTTTTTGTAGAAGTTTTATCCGATTTAGGTTAAGCACCACGTTTATGAAATTTTATCAAGATATAGGAATTGATAGCGGGGAAAACAACAGGCCGATGAAGGCCCGCCAATGGGGAAAGTATGGACCAAAAGAAAAAGGAAACTAGAGGAAATGAAAAAACGGAAGTTCTGTGCATTCATGTTTTTTCCTATTCTGTTTACATTTAGTGGAGGATGGATGCAGCCTTATTGATTGGATCCAGTTAAATCTAATAATTTTTTGATACAATTAAATTCTAAATTCAAATTCTTAAAAAGTATGGATTCAATAGAAACTAAAATTGAACTCGTTAATATCTTGCAATTATGATTGAGGGGTACGGGTTAAAGCTTGTTCATAGTGGATATCTTAGGTAGCACTAAAATTTCCTTTGTCTTAGTTGTACGAACTCATTTTATTTTTTAGATATGGAGATGGTTATAGTGGCGGTAATGGCGGTGGAGAGGAAGAAAATTTTAGTGGTGGAAGAATAAATAGAGAGGAGGGGTAAAATGGGTTAGGGCGATGATGTGGCATGCCATTTGGCATACACCTCATCAAATATCAATCTCACATAGGATTGGATGTCCACCTTGGACAAACTTAACGGTGGAGGGTATATTTGAACCAATAGTATAGCTGTAGGGGTACATTTGGACCTAAAGTATAACGAAGGGTATATATGACCCCTTTCTGATACAGGGGTATATTTGGCCCTTTTCCGTACTAACAATATAGAGATTTTAAAACTATTTGATGTATGCTGGTAGTAACATGTCATTTATCACCTTTTAGAGGTTATCGAGAATCCATACTTACTATAGAAAGTACCCGTAATTGGTTTTTAAAGACCGATTAGTGTAAAAATACTTTAAAATGTCATTGCATCAAAATTAAAACTCAAAACTAACACCAATCTTTTCAGCAACTCTAAGCCTTTTTTCTTTTGGGTATAATGGAAAATGTTAAATTGAAATATTAAAATCGTTCATAAGCTATATTATTGGAAAGTATTTGATGGGATCTGCGTGACAAAGATTACTTTGATTGTGTATTTTATTATTGGCAGTAGAAGAAAATATGAAAAAATAGTTGAAATGTTAGTTCAGCAGATAAAACAATAAAACATCACTTTAAATATAAATTTTAGTTAAATGAATTTGTGAAAGTCGTACGAAAGAGTAGTATTTGTAGAAATGGAACATTTACGATATCCTAAAAGGGAAAATTGTTGTACAAATTGGGACAAAAGGAGTATCAAACAAGTCATATTGGCCAATACATTGTTCCGACTCTTTCCAAAATTGTTGCAGCACCCGTGTTGAATCCTCAAAAAATGCACTATTTTGGAGGATTCGACACGCACCCATCGAAATATTTTGAAGAGTCTGAGCAATAGAGGTTTATACAACTATAAGTTGATCCTTCTCAAATGCGTAGACTCTTCAAGATCCATGCACCCGTCAAAATTTTTTGAAGAGCCCGAGCAACATAGGTCTATACAACTATAAGTTGACCCTTCTCAAATCTGTAGACTCTTCAGGATCCGACAAGCACCCATCGACGTTTTTGAAGAGCCTGAGCAACATAGGTCTATACAACTATAGGTCGATCCTTCTCAAATGTGTAGACTCTTCAGGATCGTGGAGTCCCCATAGTCTTGTTTGTTGCTGCACCACCAAAACTGAAGTGTCACTTTCAAAGTCTGAGGCTGCAAGTACTTCTCCTACCAACCCTAATTCACCATCCACATTATTCCTCCTTGTCAATTGTAACAAAATTGGCGAGTCTACGTGACGTCTACCAACCATAACGAGATCATAAGAACGTCCCAACGATTTAATAACTTCTAACACCTCCACACCACTTTTTACCTCTGCTTCTTGATAAGAAACTTGTTCCGAATGAAGGAATTGAAGATTGAATTCATTCAAGATTTGAGAATCAAGGACCTTACTCCGTTCCGAGCCACCAACAATATTTTCGGATGAATTACCTGATCTCGTGAAATGTATGAGTGTCATTTTTACACTAGGATGTCCGGACATTTGTTCGGCATATGACAAAGCTTCGCGATCATCTGCTCCGCCAAAGAAAAGCACCACGACCCGATATAATGAAGGTAATGTGATTGCATACCGAGATTTTTTTGTGTTTCCTCTATCCACAAGTATCCCGACTGAACAAGGAGCTTTCTCAAGTACATTCTTATTTAGATGTCTATATGCATAGGATGTTTCGACTCCTTTTTCGAAGATCCAATGCTTGTGAAAAGGGATAATGATAAGGGTTGTTCTCTTTTCTAAAGCAAGGGAGCAAACATCATTGTGCATTGTTGCATAAGGTGAGATCCCTTTGTAGCATTGTATCGTGATGAGGTCAGTGTTTTGTTGCTCAAATTTTTCGAAAGCATTGAAGATTCTTTCTGATTGCGTTGGATTCACCGATGGCTTGTCACGTTGTTGATGTGCTATGAGCACAGACGAGGCACGACCCGTTAGCTTAGTAAGATGAAGGACTACTAAACTGATGCGACTTTCTTTCGTAGGGTTAGAGACTTGAAGTAAACTGATGACTGCACGAACGTTTTCTTGGCTGTGTATGCACGCAAGTATACGAAATTCTTCGTTTTCTCTACTATGCATTATTGTCCTCCTCTTGTAGGCAATGTACCTTCTTGAAGGGTCATATAGAACTTTCACAAGAGGTGATATAACTCCTGTTATAACCACCACAGAGATTAGCATGATTGTATAGTTTTCTTCAGACATGTCCTGCATCACAAATACATTAATGAGAAGGCCAATTTCATATGTAAAAAGATCTATCATTACAACAACAGCCAAAAAAAAAAAAAAAAAAAAAAAAAACTATGAACTTCGTGTCTAATCTGTCCGCTAAATTGTTCGTAGCTAACAGAATTTTTTGATAATCCGTCGCTAAATAGGATCAGCAACTGGTTTTGTTGTTTAGTAATGTATGTTGCTCAGACTCTTCAAAATGTCGACGGGTGTGTGTCGGATCCTCCAAAAGTAGTGCATTTTTGGAGGATCCGACACAGGTGCTGCATCATTTTTGGAAGACCCGACACAAGTGCTGCAACATGTTTGGAGAGCCCCAGCATCACTGAAAAAGATACTTCTACAATCTATTTTGTGTGCAAGAATCATTTCTACATATTCCCTTCTTTGATGGTATGAACTCTATAACATTACTATCTCAAAAAAAGAGTATAGGGGCTTACTTTGTTCTGTTTGAAGTCATTCAAGAAAGCAAGTTCCATAATGCCTTTGGAGTTCATGATCAAAGCGAGAGAGAAGGCGTCTCGTAGTGGCACTCTCCAGAGAAGAAGAGGCAATATCGTTCCAATGATCTTTCCGATAAAAGCAACTAACACAACTAACTGCAGCACTCCTAAATTCTTCAACCTCACTATCGAAAAAACGTTCATTTGCAATCCACAAATGGTGAAAAACGGGGGCATAAGCAACACGGACACGAAGCAATCGAGTCTTTCAACTATTGCAGCGCCTAACGGCGGTCCATCCGGTATCACCAATCCAAAAAGAAAACATGCCACGATAGAACTAAGCCCGATCACTTCACCAGTGAAACCACACCATAATAGTAGAGCAAGGACAATAAAAATATAAACATTTTTCACAGGTTTCCCTTCTGGAGTTTGTCTAATTGCCCATAAAATTGCTGGACGAATTCCAAACACGATAACTAGAATATAAAGGCCAACAGACACAATTGACCCCAGAGTTACTCTCACCGACTTTGCCTTAGCTAACTCGAGAGCATACTTTAGACTTACAATAGTCCAATGGCAAATATCACATATAATTGAAGACGAAGAAGCTAATCGTCCGATCTCTGAGTTAAGGATCTTTAACTCATCCAGGAAGCAAGCAATGCCAGGATAAGCTGTCATAGACTGAAGAATTACTACCCTTGAAAGCAGAGTGATGAGTTCTTGATCCAAAGACAGAAACTTTTCAAGAAGAAAAGCCGTGAAGCTGGCGAGCCCAAAAGGAACAAAGAAGCCCAAAATTCCTACTGCTAAAGCTTTTCTACTAGATTTTAGAACTATACTGAGATCTATCTTAACTCCAATCTGAAAAATGAAAAGCATGAAACCGAAAACCGAGACCGTATCCAGTACTGATCTGCCTTTACTAGGAAATACTTTAGATGAAAGTTGTCCATTTTTTCCAATGACCGATGGACCGAGTATCACACCACCCTGTCAGCACAAGTTAGTAAACAAAAATGATTAATTTAATTGAGATAACTACATACTTAGGATTTCTTGTTTAACAAATACCTTGATAAAAAGGATCCAACTAGAGATAGTTATCATTAATTTATAGCATTGTGTTAAGTACATGGAAAAGTTGTATATCTAAATGCCCACGTACACGGAATAGGATCCTTTTGTTGTATTTCTTCCCTTGCTACAAAATTCTAACATGCATTTTAAGCAATAATCCCTTTTTAACTTATTACACTTCTCCATTTAACATGACATAAGAAAATAAGATAAGAATTGAACTTTTGTTGTGCTTAAGTAAAAAATGGCGAAAAAAGTTAAAGAAAACTAGCGGCTTCCTTTCCCGCCACACTTTTTGAGTTAAAAAACTCCACCATTGGTCTAATTTATAGCAACATTAGACTTTCATTTATATTTCTTCAAATCCAGCATGACATGTGTCAAGAAACGACTCATCAAAGAAAGTATAGAAAATCATGTTTTGGTAAATTCAAAGTGTCCATTTGCTGATTTGCCTAGCACTTTGTGGGTGATCACAAATTTCTTTTAATTAAATCGAACTCTAGGACTTACCCCTAACATGTAGAAGAACCAAAAAGCAAGACCCTACACATCCCTTCAAAACATAGAACAAAAGTAATTAACCAAATCGAATGAAAAACAGTTCACCAAGTTAATAGCAGATGAAAATTCGTAGAAGAACCATACTTATCGACCAACAATTACGTCTCAATACCAAACAAGTCTTTAAGAACCCTTTATATTTTTTCATTCTATTTCAACTGTTCTATTACTTTACTAAATAATTCAAGTCTGGTATAGCATGGGTAATAGACAATATTTTCCACCAAAAAGTCATTTACCGGTGTTCGATTTTGGAAAGCATTTCTATCAGACGGGAAAATGACTACCCTCACCTCTGGGCGAAAGTCATTTTCTTTACAACTATCTTATCTTTTACTAACTTCATATCGCTTGGTCTAACTAACACATAGACATTATTACTAATCCTCAATACTCAAAAGTTTCATCAAAATGTTGCCCCATTTGCTAACAGTATTATCAATCTTTAACGCATATTTGTCACTTACCAACCTAACACCAGTAAACATTTCATTTTAACTACTTCATATCGCTTGCTCTAAACACCCACATAAACATTATTATTATTTAACATTCAAAAGTTTCATTAAAACGCTATCCCATTTGCTAATTGTACTCTCAAACTTTAACACATATTTACCACTCACAACCAACAACAACATACCCAATATGATCTCACAACTGGGGTCTGGGGAGTGCCTTGTGAGAGGTAGAGAGGTAGAGAGGTTGTTTCCGATAGACCCCAGGCTCAAGAAAAGCGATTGCAAAAACAGGTTTGACAAACACAAGAGTAAAAGCAATGGTGTAAATACTGTAGAAAGGAAAGTGCTGACAACAAAAATAGTACAAATAACCCAAGTAAAAGAAACAATAGTAGTAATACAATGATACTTAGAACCATGCTCTCCCTCAAGAAAAAGAGAAATAGCTCGACTACCACTCACCAACCAAAGACCATAAAACATTGTTCAGGAAAATGACTTTCGTCGTACCAAAATGCAGTTCTTGGCAAATTATTATATAACAAAAACAATAGAAGGGAATACTCACAAGAATCTGAGAAACAATGAGGGGTTGTCCAAGAGGCTTGAGAAATGATTGGATAATACGAGTGAAAACAGAGATGAGAGAAAGTTGCAATAACAGAGAAGGAACAGAGTATTCAAGAGGATCATCTCCAACATATAAACCTTTAGAATTGATCTGATTAAATGAAGTGCATACTAAATTGGCTCTTAAGGCTGGCACATTGCTCATGATTGAAAGCCCAAATTTAAAGGCCTTTTAAATTTCAGGCCTGTATATATAACGAGATGATGTTAATGTTGCCTGATATTGATGATCGCCATTATTGTGATGAAGAAAATTGTTGTTTCATTTTGGTTAAAGATACAGAGAAATGAAGGAAAAAATTGGAAAGAGAATTAGGGGCAATGGTGCTAATGTGTGAGCACACAAGTGTGGGGGAAGCCCCACCCTGTCTCAGAGGATGGAAAAGATGTATGGAAGAGCATGAGAAGTGGAGGAAAATGAAAATGAAAAGAATATTAACCCACCTCAAAAAAAGGTAATAGGAGTAGCACTTCTAATCTTTGGGTAATTTTTTTTTTTTTTTTTTTTTTTTTTTTTTTTCCCACTCTATCTGGCTTATTGGGGTTCAACTAAATTCGGATTCATGCCAGAAAATTCGACATTGAAGGTAAACCGCTCCCTAACAAATGTGATTTTCTACCCAATAGGGCTCGAACTCGAGACTTCTGCTTAAGAATGAAAAAGTACTTATCACTTAACCACAATCCTTGTTGGCTGGGTAGATTTTATTTTTGATCTCTCATATACGACTAAACACATTTAGCTTTTAATAGATTTTTGATCTTTTTTATAAGAAACAATGTTACATTTAGACTATTTTAGAACTGTAGTACCTTCACATATGAAGAAAAAGATACAAACTTGACATATATAATTCATGGATAGTCCAATGATTTCTTAGTATATAAGTTATAACTCGTTATATTTGTAATGAGTTAAAGGAGTCAAAAGCGCACATTTCAAATATAATACATAACTTAAATTAACATCTTAAATTCTACGGTTATTTGGTATTTTGAATTTCATATTATGGTGATATACTCTTGCTATAATCTCTTTTACTCACAATTTGCTGTTGTAACGCTTTGAATCTATGCATAGCTGAGAACAATTTAAAGTTACAATCCGTGGTGAAATAAGAGGAGAAAATATGTTTGACCCTTTTGTCCACCCTCTTTCTCTTTGATGAACTGGAGAGACAAGTGTGCTTTATTAACCAAGTAGTTGACAATTGGATTTGCTTATTTTCTGGTGTTTCTTCAGTAACAAATGCATGCTTGAAGCTCAAAGCTGGAAAGGAAAGGATACCAGCTTGTACATCCAAGGGTGTACAAGCTTCTGAGATAAAGGAGACAGAACTTCTGATAAATAACCACAAATTCGTGCAATTCTTTTTCCTTTACTGATAACTTTGGTGTTTGAGTCAGTTTGTGCGCACATCACGTCATTTTTATAATGACGATGTTTGAGTCAATTTGCGTGCGCCTAGACCATTCCATAGAACTCGTGCAATTCTTTCCAACTCATGTATCTTTGCTTTCTGCTTTCCGCATAGAACTTTTTCTTTGGATTACCACTAAAATCTTGCTTTAAATTTGATGATCCTTGGGTCCATGTTAACCAAAAGGGGGGTTCAAAATCTGTCAATTCTCTATACTATTACCTATACGTTAAAGTTTAGACATGTCGTTAAATCTCAATTAAACATCCAACCATAAGGTCGAGAAAATAGTTCGCTCGATCCACTAGGTTCCACCAATACAGGAATCAACTGTCTTTCTTCCAATATACAAGTCGTTCTAGGGATACGATTGAATATTTTGTAACAGGGAGATTTTGGTCCGGGTCAAAAGAAACAAAGACTATGTCAATTTGTAATGGACTTAACTTAGACAGTATACACGATAGTTTGAAACGTTTTACACTTTTTTTAAAGGGATAAGGCATCATTACCCCCCTCACCTAGTAGCGTTTTTGCTACGACACCTTACCTAATGTTTGGTCCTATCACCCCTTTAAACTATTTAAAATCGTAATATTTTCGATGCCCACTCTCATATGGGAGAGACATACACTCTCCTTGCCACATGTGCATTTATTTTTATTTTTTTAATATTCAGCTTACGTGTCAATTTTTAAGAATAAAAAAATAAAAAACTGATTTTTCTTTTACAAAATTTATTTTTGTGAATTAAAAAACTGATTTTTCTTTTAAAAATTTATTTTTAAAACCTGTTTTAAAAACAAAAAAAAAAAACTGAAAACGAGAATTTCAAAAAAATGATTTTTCTTTTAAAAAATTTATTTTTGTGAAAACGCGGATTTTTCTTTTAAAAAATTTATTTTTAAACCCGTTTTAAAAATTGAAAAGAATTAAAAAACTCATTTTTCTTTTAAAAATTCATTTTTAAAACCCAGAAAATGCGAATTAAAAACTGATTTTTCTTTAAAATATGGAAAAATGGATTTGTTAATAATATGGAAAGCTTGATTATTTTTTTTAAAATGTCTTAAAAGATCTTGATTTTCATGATTTCATTTTCTTGGACACTTTTATTTTTCAAAAAAAATCCGGAAAAAGTGTTTTTCTTGTCAAAATTTGAAAAAAAAACTGATTTTTTATAAAATTTTGAAAAAATTAATTATTTTTTAAAATGTGAAAAACTATATTTATATTCATATTTTAAGAAAATACAAATTTTTAAGAAAAAATTAAGTTTTTCGCTTTTTATGTTTTCACTCTTCAAAGAGAGCGAAACACACTCTCCTTGCACACGCATTTAGGGGGTAAAATATTACGGTTTTAAATAGTTTAACTGTTTTTTTTAAAAGAACTTCTTACAGTAGCGTGGTAATTTAATGTGTTACAGTAGGATAAACGCTTTGTTTTTCAGGTTACCAATCTCATGTAGTATGAATAGTTACTGTATATCAAAAAAAAAAAAAACTAGTTACTGTATAAAAAGGTAAGCTCATTGGTAATTCATGCCAAAATACTTGCAGGCAACAACCAATTTCTACAAGACCGAACATGATAGCATTTAACTTGTCTCTTATCCAATTTCACTGCTTTCACTTTTGACAGATGAATCAATATGAAAAATGTACACAAAGAATACTTGGCTTTAGGTGTTAGTTACAATTCACCAATCACCACCATTGATGCACTAGAATCCCAATATCCCTAATAACAGAAAACATTCCTAAACAACAACCAAATTTCTGCAAGACATGATTGCATTTAACTTGTCTGTTATATCCAATTGGTACTACTTTCACTTTTGACAGATGAATCAATACAGAAAACGTACACAAAGAATCAAAGAATACTTGGCTTTATGGGTTACTGGAAAGTAAACAATTCACCACCATTGATGCACTAGAATCCCAATATCTCTAAGAGAAGTAAACAACTCTAAACACTGTGTATATGTCTTGTCATATTTTGTACTCCTTTTACCAGGACAACACCTTTGCCATCTATTATAATGACATTCAAGAAACAACTCATCAATCAAACAAATCGCACCACTCTCAATCAACTTTTTTACCAAATGGAATTCAGTCCCTTCCACATCCATTTTCACAACCAAATAATCCCTCGCCTCAACCAAACTCATCAACCATCCAGCAAAATCAAACCCCAAAATCTTATCTGAATCCCCTAAAAAATTCAACGACGATTGTGCTGATTGTACCCTCCCCATCCCTCGACCCTTCTCCACATTCTTCCTAGTTTGTTCACGCGTTATCTCAAAAAACAACGTCTCGTTCCTCAACCAAGCTGCATATGGCAAAATATGAACACCCTTTTTTCTATACTCGTCGTGAAATTCCTTATCAGCTTCAATCGCGTATACCTCAAACGTTTTATTCTGATTCGGATACTGTCTATTAAACCAACTACCAATACTTGAACTATAACTCCTTGCACCAACATCAACATAAATGTACCTATTTTTAAAACTTATATCAACCATTGAAGACAAATGCTTCACATTTCTTAAATTCCTCTTAAATGTAACCCAAGGTTTCAATGGTTCTTTTACAATTATACCCTCCGCTTTTTGAATTAATTCCCTTTTATACTCAGGGACAACACAGTAATTTCTCAATTTCTTAGATTCGAGTCCAGTCACCTTATTTTTCTGGAAAATAACTTGGCGAATGGGTGCCTGCCACGTGTCAAAACTGTCAATGTCACGTGCTCTAACCAACTTACAGTTATCAAACAACTGAATTAACGAATTGAGACTGTAACTATCTTTGGAAAGTGTGTGAATTACCAAAATACCCTCAGGTTTCAACGTTCTAGAAACTTCTTTAGCAAATTCAACGGGTTTTTCCGATCTATCAAGTACTCCATTTCCGGCGAACTCAAAATCAAAAGTGTTATCATCGAACGGCTGTAATGATCTGTGTGAAATACCGATGGTATCGACGACTCCGATATCGATCAACGCTGCCACGTCATCGCCGGTTAGGGTTTCGATACAGAGAGATTGTGAATTTGGAGAGAGAAATCCGTCGGCGATTAGATCATCGAAAACGGAGTAGTAGTAGTTCCGGTGGCCGGCGCCGGAGATGTCGCCGGAGATGGAATTGGTTAGGGTTAGGGTTAGGGTTTGAGGTGATTTGTTGTTTTTGACGGTGAAGATGTAAGCGAAGCGAGCGAGGAACACGAGAACTATGAAGGAGATGAGTCGTACTAGAATATTGCTCAAGAAGTTTGGGTTACGTGACGACTCCATTGAAGGTATTGACGAATTTGTATTGAAAATGTGTGTTGGGCTTTTGTGGGGTTGGGGAAGTCATTATAAGGGTTCAATATTTTGATTTGGGCCTCTAAATTAAACCCATTCGTCTATTTCACAAAGGAAGAAGACATTTTTTTGCACAAATTGACTTTCAAAGGCGCTGGTCTTTAATTTTTGTCCCTCGAATTGTTGGTTTTAAATTTTTGTCCCACCGAAAATATCCGAGGTTCTAGGTTTGAATCACGGCTCAGTAAAAAAAATAAACAATTTCGCAAGGCAAGGCTTTGCAAAAATTCTGGCTTAAGGAAAAAAGTTTGCCTTGCGAAATTTTGCAAGGAATTTTTTTTTTTTTTTACTTTGTTGGAATTCTACAAAAGTTAGGTCTGTCCGAATAAGCCTAGTTTTGCTACGAAATTCTGCCGTACGAATTTATTTATTTTTTGATTGAGCCAGGGTTTGAACCCAGAACCACGGGGTATTTTAAACCAAGGACAAAAGTTAAAGACCAACAATTTGAGGGGAAAAAATTAAACACCACCCCCAATAAGGCAATCGTGCAAATTGGCCGGAAGAAAATAGCACGGTTTTCCCTTCAAATGGGTTTTGGTCTTTAATTTTTGTCCTTTAATGAGTTGGTCTTTAATTTCTGTCCTTCAAAATAGAACTTATTCCTAGCGGAGCATAAATTGTTTAAGAAATCCGGCATAATTTATGAGATACTATCAATCAAAAATATAAACTTATGCCCACAATAAAATTGTTTGTCTTGAGGGAAAAAAATTAAAGACCATCACAAAATAGGGTCAAAAGTGCAAATGACCCCACAGTTTGCCATTCAGTACGGGTTGGTCTTTAATATTTGCCCTTAAAAATTGAACTTATGCCTAACGGGACATAAATTTGTAAGAGTGCAGGACATAACTTGTGAGATATTATAATGTAAAAGTATAAACTTATCTTTCCGCGAAAAAGTTGTTTGTCTTGAGGTGTAGAAATTAAAGACCAGCACAAAATAGGCACAAAAGTGCAAATGACACGGAATTTTACAGGGGAAGTGCTCAATAACCGATTTTGAGACCATTGTTTAAGCTGTACTTTAATTTCAGCTTTTCGTTTTCCTTTTTTGTTTGCAAATTTACCTACTTTAGACATAACTTCAAATATATATGATTGAAGTAGTTAAATTTTGCGCCTAAAATAGCAACTTCAAATGCACACGTCTTAAAATGCATGCAAATACGCCCACTTCGTAAGTGTTATATAATGCATTTAAGACGTGTGTTATCTAATTTACATTAAGACGTGTGTGTGCCATACATGTTGACGGAGTACAATCAATTTTTACATTACAATGACGTCACCTCTCTAGAAATTAAAGACCAGCACAAAAGAGCAAATGACACAGGGAATTTTAAGATGAACTTAAGACATGTCTTTAATTTCAGCTTTTCGTTTTCCTTTTTTGTTTGACTACTTTAGTCATAACTTCAAATATAAATGATTGAAGTAGTTAAATTTTGCGCCTAAAATAGCAACTTCAAACTCACACGTCTTAAAATGCATGCAAATACGCCCACTTCATAAGTGTTATATGATGCATTTAAGACGTGTGTGTCTGAAGTACAACCAATTTTTTACATTCACTTAAGAAGCACACACATGACATGTGTGCCATACATGCAATGGCGTAACCTCTCTAGATACTTATTGGCTTAATATATAGGTAGCTCACCTCTCTAGATATATTGACTCAATATATATTTTATTGCTAGAATATTTCATTGACACTCGAACTAATCCATGTTTCAAGTAAATACCTCAACTCCTAATATAATGTTTCAATTAGACACTTTCGGTTCAAGTTGTGAAAATTTATTTTTGTGTGTTTTCATTTATCTATTAGGTATTTAAGTTAAACACACAAAATATATCAATCTCCTTTAATTACACGCATTCATCTCAATAAGCCGTAAGAGCCAGTCAACTCATTTTATTGGTACACGTTTAAGTGTTGTATTGATGTTTCTTCTTCTTTTTCTTTTCTCTTTTGCCTATTTATTTGATTACCAACCTTGAGATTGAAGACTATTTAAGTTTACAACTTGACACAAGAAAATAAAAAAAAAATGAAAACAAAAGGAAAAAAAGAAGAAGAAAGAAAACCTCTAGCGCTGACTAGTACATAAAAATATTTCCATCCAAGAAGTTATTTTCAATAACAGAACAGGGACATTACTTTAATAATTTCATTGAAACTAATTAATGAGCCATGTGATGATGACTTGCTAATATAGACAGCGTCTGGCTACATTAGTTATGTCGATCAATGATTACTTTTAATATATCAAATATATAGATTTAAACATACACGCTAATTGCTAAGATCATTCTAAAATATAGGTGGTATTCTTGAATGATACAGAAACTTATTATTTGACTTACATGAACACACATATTAGAGTCGTATTAAACTGATCGTGTTTATTAGTTTTACATGAATAAAATCTCAGTACTTAAAATAATATTTCTTTTTTGTATTTTTCCATACTAGGCAAAAAGGATCATTTAACAATCTGGACACCATAGGCCCCAATATGAACGCTTTGACCTTCTAAATACATTTTTTCATCAGAGTAGTTTGTAAGAAGTATATCATGAATTGATTACCTTTTTTTATTTGGGACAAGGGGTTCTTGAGTTGGTTAGTTCTGGATTTTTTAAAGAAGAAGTGGTACAATATTGGTCGTTCAAGCAATTCCATGTATGATAATAGTATAATAGAACTATATTACTAAACTAGAATTTTTAAGGATTTGTATTCCCATTCAATATTCGGTATCTAATTCGGATTCTTACCACACAAGACCCGGAAGTATTCCTTAATTACTAGAAATTTCTTTATTCCTGTATAATCCAATCGAAACCTATAGTTAAGGGATGGAGATTCGTCCGTCCCATTATACTCATAGGTGCCAAATAATTAACAGAAAGACAAAACTGAAATTATAAATTTGACTCCGTCAACCATTATGATAAACCAAATTGATTGCAAGAAAACCAACCACTTACTTTGCAAAAAAAATACTTTTTTGTTTCATTTTATATGACGTTATTATTATCTAAGAGTACAAAAAAAGCCCATTAAATGCAATCAGGCATGAAGTTATGGTTATTTCTGATCTGATTATATCTCAAACAGGGACAAGTTGGAGAATCACTCTATTTTTTTGTCTTGTTTATATGGTACCATCCTTTTTGTATGTACGAAAAATCAGTACATAAACTTTAATTAGCTTCTTATTTAATGGCACAGACTTGCATGTACGCAAAATCAGTACATAGACTTAACTGCGGTCAAAGGCAAATGCCAGCTTCCCACACGTGCACTGACCTATTTTCTTGAATTATGGGTGTTTTTCTATGTGAAATCGGAAATGACTAAACGCAAAACAAGGATAAATAACTTACATATATGGGCAATGCAATGAAATGTTTTCATAACATAAGTTGAGTCGTCTAACCTATTGTAAATGAGTTAATGGTAAAAACACACATAAATTATCACTTTTTTGCGAGTTTTATATCTCGATTATCCATTGTTTATTTTACCTATTTAAATTAGTTATCACTCCTTTTGTATTGAAACACACATTGATACTGAGTTGACCTTCACGTGCTTGTTGTCGGTTGATTTTAAATATTTGACAAACTTAGAATCGAGGTGTGTTTTAATACAAAGGGAGTAATAGTTTAGGTAGTTAAAGAAATTATAGATAATTGAGGTATGAAAGTCGCGAATAAATGATAGTTTAAATGTGTTTTTGACCATTTTTGTTATGTCTGAGCACTTGTAATTACTTTTTAAAGTAATTCAATTGGATAAATACTTATCAATAAAATCGCACAAACAAACAAAAAAAAAGCCATCAAAACAACAATTTCCAAATAAAAGTTATTTCCTCATCTAACATCCAACACGTTCATAGCTAGAGATGCAAACCAAAAAAAAAGATGCAATTTAATTATATTTAAAGGTTTAAGCCGATATCTCGATTATATAAAAACTTAGATTTGTGAAAAATCACTAAAACTTCAATAAGAATCAAATCTGAACTCATATTTTTAACTATAATTTTCTCAGTGCTAAGAACTTGATAGGTTAGATTTCAAAAATCTAAATTCTAGATCCGTCTCTCACTAATTTGAGCTGTTATTTCCGGCAAAACCATAATGAAACTAGGGTTGGCTTTTCTTTCAAAAACTTGCAGGAAATTCCTCTTTAAGATAAAAGAAACATGTCTATGTGAAGAGTTGGTAATAACTAAAACTTAACCAGGAAAAGCAGTTAACACAAGTATATGTTCTCAAAAGAAATCATTCATCAATATATATATCAGATAATCATTTCCGCTCGAACTATATATGAAGTGGTTGAACTCGTATATTCTTACAAGTAGGTATGTGACTTAAAATTTGAAGTATTCAATTCATTTTCGACCTCTCTAAAGCAAACTACAATAACAATTCAAAGGCGGATCTAGAAGAGTTTCCATGTGTTCAATTGAACTCACAAGTTTCAATTCGAACTAATGTATACATATAGTAAAATCACATTAATTCTGCATTCATTGATTCTAGATCTTGAATTCGACTTTGTATTACTCATCAAATAATTAAACTAGTCAAAATAGGGTATATTATTGTTTGGGATGGCAATCAAGTTGGCTCCACTGGTGGTCTCATACAAAGATTGAGCTGGAGAAGGAGAAGAACAAGAAGAGACAACAACATCCGAAATAGGACTATGGATTTAATTGAACTCACAAATTTCGATTCGAACTACGTATACATATAATAAACTTACATTAGTTCTAAAATCAGTGACTCTAAATTTTGAATCCGACTCTGTATCAATCCCATAAACTAGTCAAAATAGGGTATATTATTGTTGGGAATGACACTAAAGTTGACTTCACTAGAAGGAGAAGAACAAGAAGAGACAATAACACCCAAAGACTCTTGGGGTGGTGGAGGCAGCCGCGGTGGATGGGTGGGAGTGGAAGGAGCTTGTGGCAGCTCAGCCACGTTCAGGGTGGAGCCGCCGGTGGTGGAAACCAAAGCAGCGTGAGTAGTAGATGCAATAAGAGTATTTGTTGCTTCTCTATATTTATATCTCAAAATCTCAGCCCTTGTTGCATTAAGCTCAGCTTGTAAAGATTGAACTTGTTGATTTAAAGCTGAAATTGCACCCATGCATCCATACACTGGATCCCTTAGCCTCACATTTGCTTCATACACCAAACTATTTGTTGCATCTGCTCTTTGACTTTCTGGTACTTCCTACACATTTTTCCACAAAAGCAATGGATTCAACAAATAAAACAACAGCAGCAACAATAACTATGACTTAGTTCGAAGCTAGTCAAATGAATCTAATGGATATATTTCCCTCCATCTTGACCTGCAGATTGCTTTCAATGACAACTACACCTCAGTTCAAAGTTAAATGAGATCGGTAATCCGATGCTTGATTCGAAATATGAAGATCAAAATTATATACACATACAAGTAATTTTGATCTTGTATATATGATGTAATTTTCCGACAATGGGATTCGGATGAACCTCTTGCGCCCCCTAGCTCCCCCAACCCTTGAGTCGTATATTAATCTTGTAATTTTTAGTGGCGGATCCAATAATGGGTTTCAAGTTAGACAGAACTCAATGTTTCAGGGTAAAACCCTATGTGAACGCACAAATAACAAGTAAAGGCTATAGATAGACACAGAAACTAAAGAAAAAGTCAATAGGCTAGATTGTATTATTCTTTTCTCAACTCTTTGTGTTGTATTCTTGTAATTTCTATTGCGGATCCAACAATAGATATAATTCCCAGTATTTTAGGTTCAATCCTATGTACATGTATAAAAGAAAGTATAGATAGAAGTTAGAATTCATTTGTTTAACTCAGAATCCATAACGTCTAAATTATACTGAAGCCGCCACTGTGTTTAACTTACCATGAGCAACTTAGAAACATTGCTGGCACCAAAGACTTTATGAACAGCAGCAAATTTCTGGGGTTCATGAGGGGAGAAATAAGGAGAAAAAGGACATTCCTCAGCACATTTTCTTCTCAAAAGCTTACAAGCAGCACAAGGGGTAATAGTATTCAATTTTGTGCATGAAGGCTCCAATATATGTCTCCTTCCCATAATTTGTTGCATATGTAACTTTGAAGATGCATCAATATTCTCCGTCTTTAACTTCTTCCCAATAATATCATCCAATCTCTCCCTATCCACACACACAAAAAAAAGACAGTATAGTATGTCTATTAGGCCTAAACAATTAAACAAATCAGGTAGCGACGAATAAATTCTATAGCTAAACAGAAAAATTCGTCGCTAATACTAGTTAGCGATAGTACATCACAAAATCTGTTAATTATGAGCAATTTCACGACAAAGTTCGTAACTAATTCTAGGAAAAAAATGAAAATGAAAAGAAGCAATTTTGACCATGTAAATATACCTTTCTCTGAACATGTAATAACGCTCCAGTGCTTCCTTTGATAGAAAGATGGATTTGGTAGAAGAAAAATGGAGAGAGAGAGAGAGAGGGGGAGGGGGAAGAAGTGCTTAAAAGGTAAGGCAAAGACTATAATATATGAATGAGGCCAAAAGTACGTAGGTCAATGTTCATTCACAAGATACTACCAAAATATAGCTCACCCTATGTATATCAGATCAGAGATAGAATATAGTTATGTAGAGAAGTTTATCTCCTTCTGGTTAAATTTATGTGTCATAGTTCAATTTTCCAAAGTCAAATTTTTTAATTTTGATTATAAATTTAAATATAGAATTTTTAAGTATTTTGATTTTATATTTGAAAATTATAACAACATACCTAGTGTAATTTCACAAGTGAGATCTGAGAAGGGTAGGATATTTTAAAAATTACGTGAAAAAAAATATATATTTTACAATAATTAACAATTTAAAATATTCAAAACGCATAAAAAAATAGCGGTCAAAGAAATATTTGTTTGACTCTCAAAATCTAAACTTAGCATAGAAATTTAGATGAAGTTAGTAACAAGTTGGATAAATTTATATATTAAAAAGAGCTTTAAACTGTCATATCAATTTAATCGATTATACTGCTAAATTATTACTCTATTTTTAGTTTAACATATAAAAAACAAAAGTGAATTTAAGTTCATTTTTTTTTGCTCGGATTGCCCTTCTTTTGGGGTGGTCTTTAATTTTTGTCCCTCAAATTGGTAGTCTTTAATTTTTGTCCTTCGCCTAATACCTCGAAGGGGTTTGAACTGATTTCGAAAAAAAAAAAAGGAATTTTGCAAAGGCGAATTTTGCCTTTAAAACTCTGCCTTGCATGCTTCAGGCAGAGTTTCAAACTCTACCTTTTTGAATTTTTTTTAAAAATTTTTGACTGAGCAGGGGTTCGAACCAGAAACTAAAAAATTCTAAAACGAAGCGCAAAAATTAAAGACCACCCCAAAATAAGGGCAATTCGCAAGTTCCAATATAAAGATTTTGAAATATGAGCTGTATGGTTTAATATGTGATGACAGCTAAATTATCATTTTACCGGATTACCATCTAATACTTATTATAATAATTTTACATACCTTATATGTAATTCTATTTTGTAAATATTTTTTTTACACTATCAGTAAATTTTCTTTTGAACTCTACAAAGTTACCTACCCTTCTCGATCCGATAGTATAAAAGTTTATACACATATAGAACTTATTGTTTCCATCAAGAGGCAATTAGAATGAAGAAAGAGAAGATGACCATCGCAGGTTGAAACTAAAAATAAAATATTACATTTAAAAAAAAAAAATTCCTTCCGTTTCGATCTATGAGAACCTATTGATTGAGTACGGAATTTAAAAAAAAAAAAAAAAAAAACTTTTGAACTTGTGATTTAAATGAGACACATATATATTATGTGGCTATAAAAGTCTTTTTTTTTTTTTTTTTTTTAGATAAAGATAAATCATTTTTAAATATAAAAAAAAGTTATTTTTTTTTTTGCACGGACTAAAAGTAAATAGGTTGAATTGACACACAGGTAGTATAACGAAAAGGGGAATGACAGCGTCGTCGAAGCTATCCCACGTGAGTCTAATTGCAGCTATTTGACTTTTGGAGGCCACCAACTGGGTTTTGCTCCACACGCTTATTATAGATTTATTATTTTGTCTCTCCGTGTGCAGTTGTATAATGGAAAAACAGCCTTTGTTATTATACAATTTTCTTCAACAACTATTTAGGAGCCATTAAAAGAAAAGAAATTGAATGACAAAAGAAAAATGATATGTGTGAAAGGTAATTCTGCTTCCTTGATAAGTTGACCTGAACTTATGATAAAAATTATTTGTAGTTGATGTTTATATGGATGTGTGGGTATAGTAGGAGGGATATGATTATGAACGAAGTTACACGGGGCAAGATGGAGAGGAGGTGTGTGGATATACCAGTAAGGAAGTGTGAGAGGTTGGCTATAACAGGAGTTAAGAGAGGTAGAGGTAGGCCGAAAAAGAACTGAGGAAGGTGATTAGACAGGACATGGCACAACTTCGGCTTACTGAGGACCCTAGGTAGAAATGTGTGGTGGTCGAGGATTAAGCTAGAAGGTTAGTAGGTAGCCAAGTGTTCTCCTTATTAGTAGTATTACAGTCAAACCTCTCTATAATGACAGCGTTTGTTCGAAAATTTTATGCTTGCTATAGTGAGGTGTTGTTATGTATGTATACTGGCATTTGATGTTTAGATCTCATTTAGCTGTTATAAACAAAAATACTCAAATAATTAGCTTTTTGTACTTTTTATGTTATAAACGAAAACAATATACTTGTTACTTTTAAAATCTCAATTGATTTTTGTTCTCATTAATTAAAAATTGAAAAGATTAATAATTTACTAATAAATTCATAACTAGTTGTACCATACTGTTAAAGAATTAAAATATTAGGAACATATGCATTGAAATTAATTGAGAATTTAAATAATTGTAGGTTGTTTCGTAAATTCAAGTCTCTTAGTGATGGAACGCTTGAATTGACGAAGAATTTTGTCCAAACTTTTAGCGAAAGGGAATTCAATAGCTTTCCCTTGAAGGTTGTCTAAGAGCTTAACAATTAACTCTTTTATATCACCGCAAAATATTATCACGTAATATTTGAGTATGGCTGTTATAGAGCGGTAATTTTACAAAGAGTGTACCACTATACTGAATGTCATTGTTGTTATAGGTAGAAGGGCAAAGGTGCAAATATAACTCTCAACTTTGCGATTTAGAGCAGATATACCCCTCGTTACAAAGTGGTGTATATATACCCCTACCGTTACAAAATGGTGCAAATATACCCCTGCCATTACAAAATGGTGCAAATATACCCTTTTCACTGACGGGATTTTAAAAAAAAATATTTAGGTTGTTTTTTAATTAAAAAATGTCACGTTCCTTTAAAAAAAATTCTACCCATTTTTTTTAGTAGACATACTTTTCTAAAGCCACATAATAATTTTTTTTTCTAGTGGGTCGTGTCTGGTTCGTTTAAAAAAATGGGTAGATTTATTTTTTTAAAGTCACAGAGATATTTTTTTAATTGAACCGGACCCAAAACACCAGAAAAAAAATTACCATGTGGTTTTAGAAAAATATGTCTACTTAAAAAAAATGTAGACTTTTTTTAAAGTCATGTGACATTTTTTTTAATTAAAAAATAACCTAAATAATTTTTTTTTAAAATCCCGTTAGCGAAAAGGGTATATTTGCACCAGTTTGTAACAGCAGGGGTATATTTGCACCATTTTGTAACAGCAGGGGTATATGTACACCACTTTTGTAACGACGGGTATATCTGCTCTAAATCACAAAGTTGAGGGGCATATTTGCACCTTTGCCCTAGGTAGAATCTTTGTTAAGAGAAGTAAAATATAACATGAAAAATCAATTGCGGAAAAAATCAAGCCGTTATAGTGAAATGTTGTTATAACGAATGACAATTACAGAGAGGTTTGACTTTAGTTAGTCATCGCGTAATTTTTTTTTTTCAATGTATATTACTACCTGTTGCCTCATTTGCTTTTTTACTTTGCTATTGTCATATTAATTTGTCTTTGATATCATGCTTCACATCCTTGTCTTTTCTTTTAAGCTGAGGATTTGTTGAAAATAATCTCTCTACCCCACAAAGGTAAGGACAATATCTGCATATATCTTATCTTCCCCAGACCCGACTCGTGAACAGGGGCGGCTTAACAAAGTCGGTCGCCTAAAGCAAAATTATATGAAGGGGCCTTAATTTCTTTCTAAATGTCTTTCATATATATTTTTATTTAAAGTCTATATATTTTAGTTTTTTTTTATATATAAAGTTGTTAACAACTTTTTAAAATCAATTTATTCTAGTTTTTTTTTTTCAACTGACGATATAACTAATCAGTCACATGACTAAAATTTTCTTTTGTTATTTTTTATAAAATCTTGCAACTTTTATCTTAAAATATTAATCTCTTCTTTTCTATTTTATGTGTCTTATAAGTTAGTACTATTTAGAGACTCAAACATATTTCTTTGATCATGACTTTTCAAGTACTATTTATATATTTTGAATCGTTCACTATTGTGTACTTATAATACTTTTTATATAGTTTTTAAATATAAAAACTTTATTTTCAAAAAATTGAAGATTTTATATCCGAATTGAATATTAATTAGTTTGTTCCTTGTATTCCAAAATCAAGCCATATAAATGAAATCATGAGGAGTAAATTGTTTTTCAAGAAAATTAGCCATAGCACCTACTATCAATATTATTTTTTTTTCAAAAAAGGGGACCCCAAAAATTTGGGGGCCTCAAGCCTTTGCCTTATTGGCTTTGGCTTGTATGTTTAGTGTTATTATTGTAGCCTTTACTTGTGTGCGACTACACGAATTTTTTTTTAGTATGTTGGTGTTATTGTTGTATTGTGGTTAGATATCTCCTTCAGCTTGTGTGTGGAGTATCTAGATCAGGGTCGAGTGAACGTTAGACGAAGTAACTCCGCTTCGTCGAATTTTTTTGATGAGTAGTATATGTACAATAAGTTAACAAAAAATGACTAAACATTACTAAGGACACCACTTAACGAAAATTACTTCCAGACTTGATAAATGATAAAGGTCCAGTTCGTTTCTCCACTGGATATTTAGGTTTGCAATTTTTGAAGTCTTTTAAAAATGAAGCTTGTAAGGATTGAGCGGGTAACTTTTTGTTTAAAAAATAGCTTGTAGGATTGAACCCTTGACAGGCAGTAGACCAATGGGCCAAAGTCACTTTCACTATAAATAAGCAAGAATAAAGTATCTATATTTATTACAAATTTATTTAGGGAAAAGGACACGGGTGACGCAAATACATGGTAAGTTTTCTATATATTTATGTATTTTGTTCAAATTAATCCCATCAAATACATGGGTGACAAATTGTTTCACACAAATACATGAGATTTAATATAAAATACATGGGGTTTGGGCTTAATCCATTAATTAGGTGTCAAATACATGGGTGAATAAAAAACGAAATCAATATTGAAAACCTCAAATTAATTACCAAAAAATGGCAAATTGTTACCACACAAATAATGATATTTAATATAAAATACATGGAGTTTGATTGGAAACTTCAAATACATTAGTTATGCTATCAAATACATGAGTAAATTAAAAAAAAAAAAAGAAAAAAAAGACTTTTTGTTTTCAAATTTTGAATAAGAATGCCACTAAAAGGGCTACTAAAATCTAAAATATATACGTATGTTGGAATTAATATATATACACTTTATATACAAGGGATATTATACAATTTATATACATATCCGCATCAAATACATCCGAAAAAAAATACCTTAATTTGGGAATTAATCATACATTTATTATACATAAATTATACGTTAATTATACATTTATTATACACATATTATGCAATAATGATATGATTTTTTTTTACATATACAATAGTGATACATATTGTATACTACAATGATACGGTTTCTATAATACACTTTTTTTTGTACGTATGGAATTATATATCTATACAAGATTATACAATTTATATACATATGCCGAAATTATATATACACTTTCTATACAAAAATGATACATATTATATACAAAAATGATACAATTTTCTATTCTATACGAGCGGTTTATATCACCTTTGGAATTATATATACACTTTCTATACAAAAATGATACATATTATATACAAAAATGATACATATTATATACAAAAATGATACATGCCTTAGTGATTCATATTTTATACAGTTTTTATACATTACAAATAGGTACTGATATATATTTCATACACAAATGACACATATTATATATAAAAATCGCCTCAAACATTTTTGTATTTGGGTTTTTATTTGAAAATTATCTTATTTAAGTTTTGGCTAATGGATGGGATTAGTTTAGTGGGTATAATTTGGGTTTAGAAGGACTTTGGCCACCGGGTGGAATTAGTTTCACCCGACCGGCCATATATGTCCTTTTCGCATTTATTTATTTGCTTCCTTTTTTAACTTATTGATATTGTGCTTATAAATTTTCTTGTGTACGCTATTAACCTAGACGACGTACGTGGACAGCTCGTGCAGTGCTACTCTGACGGGTTATTTGGCCCAATAAAAAATGCAAAAATTACAGCCCAATATTTTTGGGTGAACTAGTTTACAAAATAGCCAGAAATATATAGATATTATATATTTATACTTAATTATTCATAATAATATGTATACGCACACACACTAACGTATAATATACATGTACGATACATACAATGTACATATCAATGTACAAATTTTGTATATTTAAACTTCTATCGATAATTAAATTTGTCCGACGGTACATTTATGTAAGTTTTCCATAAAAAATTGGATTGATATCAAATGGCTCAATAACAAATGTATCAGATATTAATGTGTGAAATTTGCGAACTTCTGCCGGTACTCCCTCCACAAATTGAATAAGAGACCAATCAGACACATAGCTAAGTGAAACAGTGTAGCTGCCTGTACTCAACGGCGAATCTGAAGGTTGGGTTACAGGTTCACGTGAATGTAGTAGCTTTTAGTTTTGTACAAATAATTTAAAAAAAATTACCCTAAAATATCGACAAACATTTTATTGTGAACTCAATTATTATTATTATAGTATTAACTAGATATTGTCGTGTAAACTCAGACACTTTAAATCCCATATTTGCCTCTGTATTTACTTCATTAGCTGTTGGATTTTTCCTTTTTCCCTCCTAATATAAGATAAAGATTTAGCTGTTTATGGAATTGCAAAAAACAGTGGGTTAAGTGATTGAATCCAATTAGCACGGGCATGTTTAGCTTTTGCTACCTATGTTAATTTTAACTATATAAATTAAATGAAAGATAGTAATTAATACTTATCTGGGGTAGATCTGTGTGGAAAGGCAGGGAAAAAATAATCAGTAATTGACTTGAGGGGAGTGTATCGAAGTTATGATGTGAGAAGCAATGTAAGGATGAGCGTTACTCTCTGTCGTAATTTATACGATGGTTAATTTATTTGCGGAATCAAATAGCTTTTTTTACTCAATTTCAAATATAGATTCTTCGAGTATTTTATAATAAAATTTACATAAAAACTACATGAAAAATACTCTAAGCATGCATAATTAATAATTCACAAATATGAAAAGAGGTTGGAGAAAATCGTGTCTAAAAAAAAATTATTTGACTTCCCAAATAGGTCAAGTCTCATATAAATTGAGACAGATGAAGTATTTTTTTTTTTTTTTTTTTACGTGAGTTAGTCCTCTATACATTGATAGCGTGAAATAAAGTTTACACTTCAGGTCTACCGAATAGATAAATACAAATACAAATAAATATTCATGACATAATAGTTCACAACTAGAAATAGAGGTTTTTTCCCCCGACATTCAGTGGAAAAGTTATGCTATAAAACATGATTTTCCCACTTCATTCCTACCGAACCAGGTCACTGGGAAAATGTATGGTGGGAAACAGGTTCCCACTGAAACGCTGGGAAACTTCCTACTTTTTTCCATGTGAATATTTAGGATTTTCCCACCGACATTCCGTGGAAAATAGCCATTGAACACTTTTCAGTGGAAAATCAATGGGAAAATAGAGACTTTTTAGTAGTGGATGCTATATAGTCGAAATACACAAATATAATATGAATACTTTGTACTATCAATATAATCCCTCCGTCCCAAATTATTGTCATGTTTTACTTCTCGAGAGTTAAATTGACTAATCTTTAAAGGTAAATTAACCTAGATAAACTCAATATTTTACAAATTGAAATTTAGATAGTAAGAATTTATATGAAAAAATATTACTAATTACAATTTTTCTCATGTCAATTTAATAAATAATACATTTTAAAAATATTGATCAAAGTTCACATACTTTAACTCTAGAAAAGCAAAATATGACAATTGACAACTAATTTGAGAGGGAGAGGATATATAATTGAAATCATTTTTGTACATAGTTAAAACAGCGGTAAAAGTGATAAGGCCATGCTTTAAATGCAAGGCAAATACAGTAATGAACATTTCTTGTTTGACCCGTATATTTTGGCACAGAAGTCGCACTTCTGTTCTCTTGTTTCCCCAACTACTTTCGAAGTTTTAAGTTATTTTTACAAGTCTCCTTAAGCCACATTTGTGTTGGTTAAGATTAAGATGTTTGAATTTAAATACATATCTTAATATTAATATATTATATTAAGATCTAAATACTAAACAATTAAGATAGTTTGTTTCAACATCTCAATGTATATTTATCTTTATTAAAAAAACCATTGTGATAAATAAAATATTAAATTAGTCTACTATATTAATAAAATATGTTTAAAATATGACGACTGGTGATGGTGGTATCCATTGCGGACAGTATTGTCTAATGATAGTGTTGTGGAAAGTAGATAGTAGTGATGGTAGCTGTCAGTAGTGATTGATGGTGGTAGTTGGTGGAGGCGATTAATAGTTGTGGTGGATGATAGTGATAGCTAATGAAGGTGGTGGTTGACGATATACCGAGGCGGATGGAGTACTATAACTAGGGGTTCAATTGAACCCCAAACTTTCAATGCGGGGTATAAATTTATGTGTAAGCATTTACTAAAATTACAATAAACAGTAGATATCAACTAATAGCTTTAGAAATATAATAGTTCAAAGCTAAATATTTTAAAAGGTTGAGCCCCTAGAGTTTAAATCCTAGATCCGCCTCTGACGATATATAGTGGTGATGATGATAGTGATTGTCCATATATAGTGATTAGTAGATGTTGTGGTAAGGGTGGTTCATGGTGATGATTGTAAATGGTGGCTAATGGTGGTGATGGTTGATTGTGGGGTTTGACAACAATAGTGGTTATGGCTGAGGACGGTGAATGTGCATCGGTGGTGGATGGTGGTAGTAGTTGATAATGGTGACTTGGTGAGCAACATTGGTGGTAGTTGATAATGGTGGGCGATGGCGACAACAGTGAATTGATGGAATTAGTGAACTACCACTTTAGAAATCTTTGAATATACATCTTAATGATATTTAGACTTTGTTACAGATTTTAACCATTCAGATTTATTCAGACTCATTAAGTGGATGTATTATGTTAAAAAAAATGCACTTAATGGTTAAGATTTGAATGATTAAGATTCAGACCTTAAAATAAACAATTTTAATGACTGAGATCTGATGATTAAGATTAAAATTTTCATTAAGTGCAAATAAATGAGGCCTTAAAATATAAGATTTATAATCTTAAAAATAAAACAGATTATCTACTATAAATAAAGGCAACCTAATATGTTATGGTATAAAGTTTCTTACACTAATGACCAATAGCGGAACCACATGTATATATTGACTCCCCTTGACTTCTTCGTGGGTTTACTCCTTTATATTTTGACACCCTTAGTGAAAATATTGACCCCTCTACTATCCACGATGTGTATAACTTAAAATACCACTTGAGGTTTATGAATTAAATCTCTGTTACACTAAATTTCTAGTTTTCTCCAAAAAAAAAAAAAAAAAAAACTGAACTTTTGGTTCTTTTGCGTGTGCTTAGCATTGTTACTAGTTGAAATTAATAGTGCAAGACATTAAAATGAACTACAAGAACAGTACACGAACGGAGATCAACTGATTAGAAAACAGTTCAGTAAATTGCAGAAAAGGAAATGATGTACAAGAGTAGAGAGAACATTTTCTAGTAGATTGTATTGATTGAATTGTGTTACAAAGTGATAGAATACACTTTATATAGTCTACTAACCTCCCTAAACTAATCTACTAACTCGTAACCACTTCTGGAGGGAAACTGGTGTATAATTAACTTTTGGACAGTTAGTTATACTCATAACAATTTAAGTATACCAGTTGTATACAAACTGTATATTTGTGCATTCTTTTATTATTCTACACTCCCCCTCAAACTAGGTGGAGGGAAGATGTTTAATACACCTAGTTTGGACATAAGATATTCATATTGAACCCTGCTGAGTCCCTTAGTGAGGATATCTGCAGGCTGATCTTTGGTTGGCATATATTAAGTTGCAATCAGTCCTTGTTGCAGTTTTTCTCTTATAAAATGACCGTCTATTTCTATGTGTTTGGTCCTTTCATGATTTGCAGCTATCTGGATAGCTGCTTTACTATCAGTATGGATGTTTATAGGCAAATCCACTTCTGCATTTACTTCCTTAAGTAATCCAACAAGCCAAACTAGTTCAGATACTGTTGTTGCCATGCTTTTGTACTCAGCTTCAGCTGAGCTTCTGGAGACAGTTATTCTTAGCTTTTCAAGATATAATAGAATCACCAATCTTCACAATGAAACCAGTTACAGATTTTCTAGTTAGGGGACAAGCTGCCCAATCAGCATCACAATATCTTTGAAATTGTGTCACTTGATTTACTAGATAACAAGATGCCTTGTCCTAGTTGCTTTTTTACATACCTTACAATTCTAAAAGCTGCTTCAAGATGTGATGCTTTAGGTTGTTGTAAAAATTGGCTCAAATTTGTACTCCAAATGCAATATTTGGTCTAGTCGCTTGCCTATCAGTCTTTGATACTGAGCTTGATCAGTTAAAGGATCATCTGGGACCTGGTTTTCCTTTACTTTGAGTATATGATCATCATAATGCTTTGATGTCAATTTTACATTAATATCAATTGGTGTCCCAACTGGTTTGGCTGCTGATAATCCAACTTCTGAGATGAGTTCTAATGCATATTTTCTCTAATGCATAGTGATGCCTTTATCTGATCTAGCAAACTCTATTCCAAAGAAGTATTTCAATTCTCCCAAGTCTTTCATTTTGAAAGCTTTCTTTAATTCAAGCTTGGTTTCTTCAATTAGGCTAAGAGTACTATTGCCTGTGTCAACATGTCATCAACATATACTAAAACTAAGATTATTCCTTGAGCAGTTTTCTTGATAAACAAGGAATGATCATGTTGACTTTGGTGAAACTGTAACTTGACCAATGCTTCTGAGAGTTTGGCATTCCACTCTCTTGGAGCTTGTTTTCGACCATAGAGGGATTTGACTAGTCTACATACCTTCTCCCCCTGACTAGCAAATCCCTGTGGCATAGTCATGTAAATCTCATTATGCAAGTCACCTTGCAAAAATGCATTGTATACATCCATCTGATGTATAAACCATTTTCTAGATACAACTAGTTCTAGGATGGTTCTAACAGTAACCATTTTAACTACTGGAGAGAATGTCTCTTGATAATATATGCCTTCTTTTTTACTGTATCCTTTAGCAACTAGTCTAGCTTTGAACTTTTCAACCTCATCTGATGCCTTGTATTTAATCTTATATATCCATTTGCAACCAATTGGTACTTTGCCTTTTGGTAGTTTAACCACCTCCCAAGTGTGGTTGGTTTCCAAGGCTTGTATCTTAGCTTTCATGGCTTCCATCCATTTAGGATCTTTACTAGCCTCAGCAAATGATTTAGGTTCTGTTAATGTTGAAGTAGCTGATATATAAGCTTGATACTTAGGTGATATATGCTCATAGCTAATGTAGTTAGCTAATGGATATAGTACATCTGTATGGACATTTAAGGTGACAAAGTCTTCCATCTGTACTGGTGGATGCTTTCCTCTACTTGACTTTCTTGTGTCTTGAACTAGTTCTGTATTGTTGATGTTTTGTACAAGCTCATAGTTATTGATATCTTGTGGTAACTCATGAGTTGCATCATCATTGAGAACAGGTTCATTTTGAGTAATATACTCATCTATATGCTCATCGGACTGAGTTTGTATATGTTGTTGTAATTCAGTCTGAATATCTTGAGCCACTGGTTGTTCTGGTGTACCTAGTCTAGATACATTATTATCATCTGTTGCTTTGTTTTACAATGGATGCTGATATACCTCAGTTCTTACACTATTATCTGTCAAAGGATTCACAAATATGGACTCATGTGTAGTTCTCATTAATGCAAACGGGAAAATGTTTTCTTTGAATATGATATCTCTACTTACAAATATGGTTTTTTGCTTTCAGTCATATAGCACATATGCTTTTTGAGTTTCTGAATATCCCAGCAGGACTGACATTTTTGCTTTTGGCTTTAATTTGTCTGATTCAACCAAGTTCTTGGCAAAGCACAAACAACCCATTACTCTTACATGAGTTAATAAAGGCTTTCTTTTGTATAATCTTTCATAGGGCGTTTGATTATTAAGCACAAAACTAGGTAGTCTGTTGATCAAATAAACTGAAACTAGTGCACAAAACCCCAAAATCTGATAGGAATTTGAGCCTGAAATCTGCTTGCTCTAGTAATTTCTAATATATGTCTATGTATTTTTCTGCCACCCCATTTTGTTGGGGTGTATAAGGACGGGATTTAGGTGTATCATGCCCATCTGTTTAAACATATTCTCACATATTGAGTTGGCAAACTCTACGCCATTGTCTAACCTGACAATCTTCATAGTTTTGTCAAACTGAGTTTTTACAAATTAACACCAGAAACTGTTTCAATGCTACACATACATCTGATTTTTGTTTTGATAAGAAAATCCAACACATTCTACTGAAATCATCTACTATAGTAAGGAAGTATTTATTGCCATCAATAGTAGGAGTCTTATAAGGACCCCAAATGTCTACATTAATCATATCAAAACAGTTCATACTTCTATACTACTAGTAGGAAACTTTAGTCTAGTCTGCTTAGCATGAGGGCAGATTGCACAATGATCTATATTAGCACTAATTTTCTGTAAATTTGCTGTAAATACTTTCTTTAACACTATAGAAGATACATGGCCTAGTCTTTGATGCCACAGTTTCACATCTGTAGAATTTATAACATTTGAGTCACTTGACTCTTCTTGTCTTGAAGCATTCTGAACACGTCATGAGGTGCTTTCTCCAACTTCTCAGTCAATTTGTTTAGCAACAAATATAATCCACCTTGTTCTTTACCGATCTCCTTCACCTTTCCAGTGTAAAGTTCCTGGAAAACACAGAAATGTGGGAAAAAAGTAATTGAGCACCCCAACTCTTTAGTTATTTTTCTTATAGACATGAGATTATATTTAAACCGAGGGATATGAAGCACATTAATAATTGTCACACCCCAACTAGGGGAAAGGTGCGGGCACCTACCATTTTCCACCTCGGTAGGTGAACCCTTTCCCAAATCATTCATTCAACCACAATAAATAAATCAAGGCAATTGAATATAAGTCTCAATTGTAGATAATAATAAGGATCAGTGAATAACTGCGGAAAATAATACAATAATCCCAAGGAATCTGGTCTAAGGCCGTACAAGAGCCACTACTACGAATATTACAAGTCTGAATATGAATACATGTATGATAATGGAATATTGTCTTAGAATATCAAAATAAGACAAGTAGCTAAGAAGAGGCAACCGGGCAGCGAATCCATCCAAATGCTCACCCGGGAATACTCGTCAGACGGCCTTGGGACTCAGTCACGGGGCGCAGAAGTCGATCTGGTCACAAACTCTGCACTCAGAAAGAATGCAGCAGGGTAGAATCAGTACAATAACATGTACTGAGTAGGCATCATAGGCCGACAACAGTTAAAAAATCATATATATATATGTAAGAAAGAGATTGAAAAAGTAGGCATGCTCATAATCAGATAAAACTCAACACAGTCCAAGTATTGAATCCAGTACCAAACCACCAAGTCTAGTAAATCACCTCAAAGTCCACTACAAGTCTGAAACACCATCTCAAGAACTACTATCAAGTACACGTATCACCAAGATTCAATCAACAAGTCCAAAGCAATGCCAACAATAAATATGAGATGGATGCAATGCAAATGCAATGATACACACACGCTTCGGGTGGAATATCTCGTCGCCTCGATAGTCATGACCCATGGGGGACCACTAAGTCCATGTACCTGCTGCGGAACACACAGCCCGATGCAATAGTCAGTGTTGCGGAACGTGCAACCCGATCCCAGTTAGTGTTGCGGTACGTGCAACCCGATCCAAGTAAGTGTTGCGGCACGCAACCGATTCAATATATATAAATGAGTGAATACACGATAACAATGCCAACACAAATCTCACTCACAATAACAATATCATAATCCTTCCTTCCTTCCCAACAACCTTATTCACGATAAATATGCTTTCAGACATACAAGTAATCACTAAGCATCATTTCTCTAAAATCAATCACGTGGCGGCGAGCCAACAACTCATAATAAGCAACAACACAATAACACACAATAAGGCAGCAAACCATAATCAATAACAATACTAATCTAAGTCTTCCATCCCAACTTCATACCCGAAGGTTTACATGCCTTCTCCAACAATCACTAACTATACATATAAGCCGCTAATTGAAGTCTAACCGAAAGGTAAGCTGTAACCTACCTGGAAAGCCGAACAGGAGCCTCGAACCGTCATACCTTAGCCTTGCCCTTTCGTAATGCCTGCAAGTACTCAAAGTCTATTCATAATCGAATTCTATATTAAAAACCACGAATAATGACACCCATATTGCTATACTTCTAGTTAGGTCAAATTCTAACCCAAGAAAATTGGGAAAACGGGCCCACAAGGATAAAACTGGAAATTGAAAGATGGAACATGAAATTCAAGCTCTAGGTAATCAAACCCAATAATCATTTGCTAAAACAACTCAAGATTAAGTCTAATTCGAATTTAAAGCAAAACCCCCAAAATTTGGGTATGAACCCTAATTCTTCAATCCTCAAATTACCCATTAATAATGGAAGAAATACGCTTAACAACAAGGAATTCATCAAATTCTATGATTATTCTAGTCAATTTTACCACCAATTTCTATTTTAGAAGTCTAAACCCATTTCAAGAATTTTAACACAAGACTCATCTTCTCTATCTAGATTCTAGAGATTATAAGCATGGAATAGGAATCTAGGAAGGCAAATGATGAAGGCTAGGGTCATAGATCTTGCCTCCAAGAATATTCAGTCCACAAGTTGCTCTACTCCCCCAAAGAGTGCTTAGAAAAGTGATGAGAAGAAGTGATAGGGTTTAAGGGTTTTAACTTGAGAAAAAGAAAATATAATTCTGCCCGACTACGGCTGCAGCGGTCATGGGAGCCACTGCAATGCAAGCTCTACGGCGCCTAGATGGCTCGCCATGGGGGCCTCTACCAAGAATCATATGGCCGCTATAGCGGCAAGCATACCGCTACGGCGTCTAGTCACTAAAATCCCTTAGTCCACTATGGCTGTCTTCCCAACGCTATAGTAGGACCGCTACGGCGGTTATAGTACCGCTGCAGCGCCTACACCAGAATATCAGAAAGTTCTGGTTTTTGACCAACTCAACCCGAAATTCGACTATCACCCGAGGCCCCACAAATACCAAAGAAACATGCAAACACATATAAAAACGCGCTATGAACTCACCCGTGGCCTCGAGTTTCCCAACGGAGGTCTATTTGACCAAGTCAACCCCCAATGGCTTAAAGCCAAGTTCTTAACCCAAGTTCCAAAACACTCTCAACTGCATTGGGAACCGAACCAAACACACTACCAAGTCATCAATGGCTATCAGGACCTCTCGGAATCGACGGAATTTCAAAAAAGGTCTTTTTACTCAAAGTCAACTTTAGGTCAAACGAATTTCACTTTGAGGATCAAACCTCCAAAAGTCACCTTAAACCCCGCACGATGACTTAGGGAAAGGGTCAACAGGGGTAAAAGGGTTGTTAGCACTATAACGACCCGATGGGCCATTACAATAATCAAACTTCTAGCGGAAATAGCACTAGACATGTATGTGTAACCATGGAGATATCTCCATTAGGCAGATATACTTGTTTAAGATTTTCCAACTTAACCAATTGATTGAACCTGCTTTTGACATAGCAATATTTGACACCATATGATTTCTAGCACCAGTGTCAATTATCCAAATTTCAACATTATCAGACACAAATAGAGCTTACCTTCCATGTTGATTACATTAGCTGAACCAGCATCAGTGTGAGTTGCATTATGTCCTAGTAGTGATAGAATTTGGTCATACTGATCCTTAGTAAATGTACAGTCCCTTAGTTGTGCCGCAACATTCTCATTATCTTGAATCCCTTGAAAACCTGCATCTGTACTAGTACTAGGAACATTTGTGTTCATTCCAAAGTTGAAATTCTGATCTGGAGATGTGTGAGCATTCACTTCTGAAACTTTATAAGCAGCTTTTCTAGTGTTGTTGTTGCTTGCATTATTGTGAGGCATAAAAGGCTTCTTCTTGGATATGAAATCTGGTGGATATCCTACCAGCTTATAACAGTGTTCTTTGGTATGACCTTTGTACTTACAGAACTCATAGATAACACCAAGTTTGGATTGAAAGATCTTTTGTTGCTGTATCTTGAACCATTAGCAGATGATTGGTTTCTTGCAATCTTTGAGTACGTAGAAATTGACTCAAGACTGTTAGTAGAACTACTGACATTCATACTCAATGCACCATTGTTTGCTATGGAAGCTTTTGCCCTTCATAACCTATGATCATAGCATAGGATTGATTCACAGTAGAAAGAGGAGTCACAAATAGAATTTGATTCCTAGCCTGTGAATATGATTCATTAAGTCCCATCAGAAATTGAAACAACTTCAACCTTTGCAGGAAAGCAACAAACCCTCTTGACTGTTCACAGTTGTAACCAAGTGAAGGAACAAGTAACTCAAACTCATCCCGTAAATTCTTGAGTCTTGTTAGGCTGGCACACTAGCAGTTCCTTGACTTAGTAAAGCAATTTCTTTGTGTAGATTGAAGGTCCTAACCCCATCTACCCTATTAAATCTTTCTTTAAGATCAGCCCAAACATCAGCAACTTCTGATGCACACATAATTCCTTCTAACAGATTTTTGTCTACATAATTCAATAATCAAGATAGCACCATAGCATTTACTCATTCTAATTGATACCACATTGACTCAGGGTATTTTTCTCTTTTACAAGAACCATCTAGCAATCCTATCTTGTTTCTTCCTTCCAAGGCTAACCTCATATACCTACTCCACACAGTATAGTTTTCAGACCCAACTAAGTGAAAAGAAATCAGACTAATACCACCAATATCTGCTGGACTTAAGAAGAGAGGAAGATTTTAGTCTATACCTTGTCCTTGTCTAGAATTCTGGCCAAGATTTCCATCAACAGAATTGGTATTTTGAACTCCATTGTTGACAATTGGATTCTGATGCATATTGTTGCCATTATTGGTAGTTTGATTTTAATTAACACCATTGTTAAGACCTTGGTTCAAATCAGCAGTAGCATTTTCTCCATTTGTCCCCATTTTCTTTTCTGAGGTGAAGTTCTCTCAAGAACACTGCCAACTCCAAGAATCGATTATAGAAACTCAAGAAAAGAATCTTCTAACTTCGATCAAAGCTCTGATACCATGAAATTAATGGTGCAAGACATTAAAATGAACTAGAAGAACAATACACGAATGGAGATCAACTGATTAGAAAACAGTTGAGTAAATTGCAGAAAAATAAATGATGAACAAGAGTAGAGAGAACATTTTCTAGTTGATTGTATTGATTGAATTGTGTTACAAAGTGATAGAATACATTTTATATAGTCTACTAACCTCGCTAAACTAATATACTAACTTGTAACCACTTTTGGAGGGAAACTGGTGTATAACTGACTTTTGGATAGTTAGTTATACTCATAATAGTTTCTGTATACCAGTTGTATACGAACTATATATTTATGCATTCTTTTATTATTCTACACTATTTTGTATTTTCTGTGAATTAAATATCTGTTACACTAAATTTCTATAGTTTAAAAAAAAAAAACTGAGCTTTTGGTTCTTTTGTGTGTGCTTAGCATTGTTACTAGTCTGCAATTTGTTTCCCTATAAATGACATATATCAATGCCCAAGGCTCCAACTTAAAACATCAGCTGTTAATCCAATAAGATCATGTGGTGATATTACTAGTATAGTTTATTTTTTGGGTCATTTGCAATTTTGTGACTATTTTATGCGGGTCTTTAATTTTTTCTTCAAATGGGCTGGTTTTTAATTTTTGTCCTTTAAAATCGAACTTATGCATTGGATATAAATTACGCATCATAATATCCATAGCTTATGCCAACGCCCTTAAAAAATTTATGTTTTTTTTGTGGGTGATGTTGATCAAGATAATCATCATGGACTTTTGACTTTAATTGAAGGCTACTTTCGTAATCAGGCGGCTACCCATGTAATTTGATCATCAATTGAAGACTACGTATCTTTTGTAATTTAGCGATTACATTCATAATTAGCTTAGTCATCTGGCTACTTAGTTCCTTAAGATTAGCTTAGGATATTTGGATCATTGTAAGCGCAAATACCAGTCCTAGCATAAATAGTTTTTTTTATTTTCCTTTGAAGGTAGCTAACTATTTATTATGGATATTCTCTTGAGAGAGTTGAAAGATTGTGTGCCTTGATTAATAGTATCAAACTTTCAAAGTCGTATTTTCAAGTGAAAATTCTTCCATTTGAAGGTAATCCTATATAGTAGATTTGCTTTAATTGCTAGAACTAGAATATTTTATTGTCATCACATTTTTTTAGTTAATGCATTAAAGTGAGTTTTTTTTTTCAAAAAATAAAAATAAAAAAATCGTATTTTACTCTATAAAGGTGGGTGTAGAACAAGTTGAGTTCATTCATGAAAAAGCTAAGGTTTTGACCACATCTAAGCCTCAAAATAAATGACCGAATAATTCAAGGAAGGGCATACTGTGGGGAGGGTCCTTTTAAGTGAATTTTTTTTTATCTCTTAATCATTTAGAAAATCTTAGAAATCTAAGAATGAATCATTGATAATTCACCAGATCATTGATACAAAAAATATCCAAATACCAAATTCGACTTCTATATACTACCCACAACTAGGATCGGTTTTTTAGCAAGGTACAAAATGTATCGTCAAATATTTGATATGATTCCACAAGATCTAGTTTCATTCAAGTAACGGATTCTAGCAGTATTTTCTGGTACACCCTTATGGATTGGATTAGTCTTTCTGGTGGGTATCCTTAATTCTCTCATCTCTTGAACCTATTCATCACAGACCCAAAACTAAAATGACCCCCCTAATTTTTCTCGGTTGTGAGACACAAGCTATTTCTTTTATGATTCCTTCTCTCACTTCTCGAAGACTTTTCTTTTTCATTCAATAGCGCGTCTCCTATACATTCAACCTGCAGTCTGTTTTGTAGTGACCATCTTTCCAACAACTTAATGTAGATGGCATTACGTTTTACGTATAATAATCGAATAAAGATTCGTTTAGTTTTAAGAATAGAATAATCAATGGAACTGATAAAAATTATAAAAGCAACCAAAGAGTATAGTTCGTATTAAAGGCTATAACTTTCATTAAAATTACTGTAGAATTTGGATGGTAAGGGAGCTACAATTTAATTTTAGGATTTTGTAGCCAGACCGGATATATATATCTGCAACAACATTTTTTTCCTGAAGAAAAACATTGAATTTAAAGCATAAATTAAGAGTTATTACAAGCGGAAATAACTTAAGAGTTACTTCTCCATTTCATAATAAGTGGTTTTTTAGACTTTTCAATTTTTTTCAAGGTTTTTAGGATTTCAAGAAAACTTTGGGCAGATTCTTTCAAGATTATCTTTATTTAAATAGTCAAAATTCAATAACTACCTTTTCTTTTTCTGCAAAGTAGTAAAACTTGATTAGGGATAAATTCGTAAAAAACACTCCTAATTTTTTAATAGTGAGCAATTTTTTAAGGGGTATGCATGAGTCTAAAAAATCACTTATTATGGAACGGAGGGAGTATTACAAGCAGGAACTGATAGTTTTTGCGAAAAGAAAGGTAAATAAATACACGTGGTTCACTCCAAAAAATGTCTTCCTCAGTGGCTACACCATGTGAACCCCACGTACTTCGAATAGCTGGTTATGTTGTGTTTTACTGTATTGGGCTCACGGTAATTGTGGAGTATGGGAGGGTGATCCATTGCTGTATTTAGGAACCTGTAAGTCTGTCTCCACATGAGAGGGTAAAATCCAGTTCTGCTTTCAACTTGTATAGAATAGTTTATTGAAAGTAGTTGCTAAGCATTAAGTAGTGAAAAAACAATTTTTGGTCGTCAAACTGATTTTATAAACTAATTTTTCAAATAATTTAAGGACATATGAGTCATTCTAACAGAAAAATTACTTATCAAAAGTATCTATATAAGGAGAATAACAAATGATAAAATGGAATGATGGAGTTAGGGATTCTATTTTGGGAAGAGTGTTTTAGAAATTAGAAATCATATTAGAGATAAAATAGTAAAAGATTTGGTCAAACTAAAAGTGTTTATAAGATGAAAAGTCATAAGTCAGGAGTGACCGGCTAACTTGTGCTTTTGATTGATTTTTGGCTCATAAACACTTTAGGTGTTTAACAAACACGTCAATAGTAATAAACTTAGAAAGACAACCTTATATTCACACTCTTATTTTTTTCAAAAATAGCATGAGTATTGATATTTGATACTAGATCCGCACTCATTTTCATAAAGTAGTTAACTATGAGTGTTATGTAATACTTCAAATCTATTGATTTAGTTATGAATTTGACTCACTCAATTTTGTTGATCAATTCTAATTAAAGAACATGCAACGGAGAACCATGAAAACTTGAGACGTGACAATAATAGAGTGCACATTGGGGCATGTTGTTTCATGTGATGAGAATTTATGAAACACAGCAAGTTAGGCAGTGACTGACAGACAGAAATAGGTTGTTTTTAAATGCCTATTTAAAAACAATATAGAAGAATCCGAAAAATCTCACTGCTTTCTCCGTTTCTCGTCTATATATTTCTTCTTTACACATGCTTCATTTAAGTCAACATCAGATGCACCATCTATATTCTGATCCCAATTCTCAGTCCCTTTTTTTTAAAGGAGAGGAGAAGAGAAAAGGAGAACGAGAATGGTGTTAGGATTGAAATAATCATGTGTCGCGCAGAAATTAATCAAGTATATTTCAAAAGACGATAAATCAAACAATAAAAAAGAAATATACCAATGAACACAAAATAATTTGACATGTTTCGGTTAGTCAACCTACATCAACAAGTGAAGATGAACAATCCATACGTAAAAAAGAGTATAAAATATCGAACTCACATTTATTGTATGAAAAACTTCCCTCACTGTCACCAGACTAGCTATAAGTTTTTAGTAATATCACGTATCATTAATTAATTGTATCCAAACTCAAGACAAAATGCTTAAAAGTTCGACGATTCGTCTCATCAAGGATTTAGGTCACCAAAAGAAGTAAAACGGAACTTAGGGGTTTGATTATTATGACCTATTAATTAATTGAGAAGTCATTATATATCTAAATAGAGATTTATATCTATTCTCAGTCACAAAAGAAATAGAAGTCAAACCTTTCGAAGATGCTTTCGTCTAACCAGAGACGGAATTCATAGAAAGTAAATTAAACTTTACATAAAGGATGCTGAATTATTATAGGGAAAAAGCACATGAGGAATTTGGTTCGTTGGCACATGAGGAATTTGGTTCGTTGTATTTCACATGACCGCCATACTTATTGAATCGTGTGTAGAATCTGAAAACTATTTGCTTCTAAAATCAAACTAGAAACGAGCCGAATGAAATTCTCCCTCTCATTTTGTTCGAGCTGAATTACATTCACCCTCTCACGGGAATCTTCAATGTCATCACGCAGGTGAGCAGTCCTATATTATGCCCTTTAATGACATTGTCTTTTGACCGTACGACATTACTGAAATTCCTTTTTGGTGATTTAAATCATCGTATGTAAGATAGCGCGAAGCATTTTCCGTCTAAGTGATCCATTGGCGAAAAGAGAGCCTTCCTCCTTCTTGCTTGAAGCTCTATTAAAGAAGCATTCTATTCGGAAAAGGCTTAGGGCTAGGCTAAACCTCCCTTAAAGCCATGAAGTCCCAAAGCTCTTATTGGTTGCCTCAAATTTAAAATCGAACACTTACAACGAGTAGCAAAGATATATTTTCACCTTTTGAATTTATGTTCTATGCACAACATAATCTCTTTTTACTAGTATCGAATTCAGTTGATCTACTACAATAAGTAACACTCAATACGACAATATCAATCTTGATATGGTAACATGAAGAGTAATAAGTACTAATAACATGCAAAAACCTATTACTCCCTCCGTTCCAACATACTTGTCGTGTTTCATTTCTCAAGGGTCAATGATATAAACTTTGATCAATATTTTAAGATGTATTTTTCACCATATTAATGTGAAAAGAGTTGCAATTTATAGTATTTTTCGTATAGTCTTTAATATTTAAATTGTAATTTTAAAAGTTTGAATTAATCTAACCTAATTTAGCTCCGAAAATTAGTCAAATTGATTCTCAAAAAGCAAAACGTGACAAATATGTTGGGGCGGAGGGAGTAACTTACACTTATATTGTAACTTTTCTTAACCCTATCAAACTATTTAAATTTTTTTCACTTCAGCACTAAGTTTTTTGCTTTAACACTTTTTCCGAACCAACATTTTGAAACAACGACAAATTGTCTATTTCTGCTCTTTTGATACAATCAACACAGCTAATTAAATGCAATCACCGACCAAATTGCATAATCAACTTCTTAATCATACAATTTTGCGAAAGTTACACATATATTCTAATCCCAAAAATGATACAAACACATGTTTTCATGCAAGTAATCTTGGTCATTGCTTGATAACATACCATCCTCCAAACCTCGAGTCAAATCATGACAATCTTGGTCTTGGATCTAGGTGAATTTTGTACGTTCAACTAAACTCATAATTCAATTGAGTTCTAACAATACAATAAGACACGTACATTCTGAATTCACTTATTCTAGATACTAGATTTTGACTCTACATGGAGATGCAGGAACAGAATATGACCAACACCTAGGTGGTGATGAAAATGACGACGAGGACAACGACGATGACGAAGAACTAGTAGGAGATGGTTGTAGCTGACATTTTCTCATATTTAGTTTAGGAAGGAAAAATAGCCTTTGTAAGAATTTTCCCTTTGTTTGCTTTTTTATGGCATTTTGCTTCTTTTTCTCAAGATATGATGGTGGAGGTGTTAGAGGAGGAAGTGGGGTTTCAAGAAACTTAACTTTTGGTGTTCCTGGTTGAGTTTCCCACTTAAATGGAACAGCCAATGGTGCATTCCCATAATAGACTTCAATATTATTGGACTTTTTCATTGAAGAGAGTGATTTTCTAGGCAAAAATTGATCATTTTGTGGATGTGACTCTTTCTCTTCATATGACTTTTCATCTGATTTCTTTTTGATTAGCTTGATTTTGGGAAGATCTATTGTAGTTTTGGGATTTTGCATTTTTCCTAGTCTCAAACTTTGTAAGATTATATATATGGGAATAAAGAAGATTTGGAGATCAAAGAGGAGATAAGGTCTTTGGGGTTTAGGTGATTTGAGGAGCAAGTATTTTGTAGTTTCTTAGATAAAACAAAAGTTGCTTTTGGACAAAAATGAAGTGTGTGTATATATAGTTAAAGTTTCTAAAGATTAAAAATATATTCAAATACCACCACACTGCCCACGACCGACCCACTCTTATTTATTTTCTTTCCTCTTTTTAGTTATGCTCTGTTTAAACAGAGGGGAGGAAGGGAGAAGCCAATAGTTTTTGATTATTTTATTGACCAGATTTTTTAATGAAAGTTAAGATGGGGTAAGTGTGAAGAGTCAACTATTACTTAATATTAATTTCTTAAAAGAGTCACCCCGGCCCATTCCTAAGCATTGGATTCTCGCTCTATTGAATCCAAGAATAACTATCGTGTGTATAAATTCGACACATATAAAGTTTAGGCATAATCCATAAACAGACCATCAAATTTGACCTCAACTCGCAAGTTATGCACAAGTAAGTACCTCAACTTGTATAAAATTGAATAACTAAACATAAATGCTGGCGTGATATATAAATTTTGAAGGTGTCTAGATCATCATTTTTATAAGTTAGAGTGTTCAACTGATAAAGCGGAGACAAGTTGAGATGTCTACTTGTGCACACCCAAAATTAGGAGACACACTTGCCAGTTGAGGCCAAATTTGAGGGCCGTATTATGACATGCCTAAAGCTTTTGTATGTTTTTGGAGAGCTTTCCAAGTCTCAAGCAAAGATGAGTCAGGCTATATATGCTACATTCAATTTATTCCATTTTTAATATTATGAAAAGGTGGTTTCTCTAGCACCATAAATTCTATATATTTTCTATTGCATATAAGTCTCTCTGAGAGACTAAAGATTCCTAACGAACATTGGACATAAAGTAAGCATACAAATAAGATATTCTAACTAATATTGGTATCCCTTATGTAGATCTTTTTCTTCTATTTTGCCTTAACTTTTACTAGATCAGATTGGATTTCACCATATTGTATACGTTCTATCCGTTTCAAAATAAGTGTCGCCTTGGCTTAAAATACTTATTCTAAAATACTTATTCCAAACTAAGTGTCACTTTAGGAATTCAAGATCAAAGTTGGCAGGTGTTTCAACTATGCCCTTAACATTAAATAATTAGTCTTCTTTAATATTGCTCGATACTCAAAAAACATCTAATAAAGAAGGTTAACTTAGTAAACCATGTTGCTCCCAAACGCACACGCAAGTATACGCGGTCGTACAAGTAATATAGAATTTTTAATTCTAGATATCGTACCCACAAGGACTTATGGTTAACTGTCAACTAAATTAAACTAATGCTAATTATCTAAACAAGAAGTAAAATCTCAAGATATAATTGTTAACTAACTAAAAATAAAATAAAATAGATAATGAACTTCAACCAAGAAAGAACGGATTTTTATTGGAGAAGAAATAGATCTAGGGCTATGACCACTAACAATCCAGTTGAGTCTTCAAATCGTTCTACCTATAGGTTACTAGTTGACGGGTTAATTGTAACTTTATGATATTCTCTCGAACTACTGACAAGCCTGTAGATGCTACTATAACACCTATATCTCTATGGTCGCCAGAGGTAACAAGAACGCATTTATTTCTCCGTATTCAACTAAGTAGGGCTAAAGGGTATATCTCTTTCCTCAGTAGCAAAACGATAATATCGAACAAACTATATTTATTCTTATTACATACGTGAATTCCCTTTCTCAAGTCCAATTGATGCACCACAGATAGTGTTCAACTATTTTGTCAAATAATCAAACAATTAAGACCAAGAATAAATAAATAACCCAAAGATGAAAAATCAATAGATATAAATGATAATCAAACGTCAACTTTCATGCTAGCATCAAAACCCTAGAACTAAAGAGTTTAGCTCCACATAGACATGGAGGAAAAACAACAAATCATCCGAATAAAGATGTCAAAATAAGTATACAGAGAAGTGAAGGTAAAACCCTGTAACTACGGCTTCCACGGCAGCTCCAAACTCTCTCTAGGTCCAAAGTTCTGAACTAAGGGTTTCAAGCTATCCCAATTTATGTAAAAATCGTGTAGAATATATATTTATAGAGTACTAAAAGGCTTGGACTTTAGAAAATCAAATCCAAATCGGAGAAGGAAAACAGCCGAAAATAAGCCGGGCGCACCGCCCTGGGCGGCGCCGCAAGAGGAATTTCCAGTGCTTCTCCTTTCTCGGCCACTTTGCTGCATCTTCAATTTAATTGCTTTTTTTTCTTCACTTGGTTCCACGTAAACAAACTCATAGTGCACGTTGTCATTCCTAAAACTTTCCACGTAGACAAATATTTTGGTGCTAGGTATTCCGTTAGAAACCTTCACCTCTAATCATTACCACACAATTGTCCAATTACAAGCCGTCAACGTGAATGTGTAACACTCCGTTCCACTTCTTTTCTTTTTTCTCCCGCATTTTATTCAATTTTGCTCCAAATCTCTTCATCTTTACACCGCTTTATTCCTACATAGTAAAATATAATATTAAGCACAAACCACAATAATTAATACTCAAAAGAAGATTAAAAGTATTAAAATGTGAGGCAAACAATGGATAAATATATGTATTTTAGCCCGAACATCAAATCATACTTTGTAATATTGTTTTTCTTAATGGGCACGAAAAGAGCTAAAGTAACACTAATTTTGCAACGGGTGAATAGTTCTCTAGGAATGACTTCCTTCAATGTGATTTTGGATTTTTCCCATTCCCTTTAATACTATCAACTACCAATATTATTACACCTACAGATCGATGCATCTGAAGGTCGATGTAAGACACGACTTAACCATTTTGCTTAATCTCATTTTAGCATCTAGGTTTTTGATTCCCTTGAACAGAGGGTAGATCCTTAATCTTGAAAATAGTATAATTATAAAGAATTGGCGGAAACTACCCTAAATAAAAGAAAAATACAAAAATAAACAGTAGAAGGCAACTCTAGATGCAGCCAGCAATAGACTGGTCGACAATTATTAATGAAAAACAAAGGACCTAAAGTTGATACTATAAGAGGTACTTGGTGTTGGGTCTAATTGATAGGTTGAATGGAAATGGAGGGAAAAGAAGTGGAGGCAAAATGAGTTATCCCTCTCGTTTATGAAATAAGCATTTGTCCCTCATAGGTGGTGGAAAGAAAAGTTCCCTACTTAAAAGACAAAGCACTCCTTCTGTTAAAGGATCGAAGAGGTCTCCTTCGAGCCGTCGTCGTCGCTTTGCCACGTTTTGACGATTTAGTCAAATCATCTGATTGATTGATAATCTTATAATACAACATATTTATATAAACAACAGCAAGGCCATTAGGCAAATGTTAAATCATAATTAATGAATCTGAAGTTCCTACTTAGTGATTCTCATAGCCTTTGGATTCTTGGATTTTAGATATGAAATGGTTAAAAAAAAAGATATTCATTAGTTTTAAATCTTGAGTTCGATCCCTCAGAATGATTTTTTTTTTTTTTTTAAAGAGTCTTTTGTCTTAAATGAGTCCTACAATGCGTAAATCTATATTAGAAAGTGAATTCCTAATAGCAGATAGTTAAATAAAAATATGTAATAGCTTTTAGGTGAACCAACATGAACCTGTGAATCATCATATATGGTCATTGTCAACCCTATGTGGATGATATAATAATGTAAGAAAGTATAGACATGCATTTAATGATCTGATCTTTTATAATTAAACATTTTCACGGCATAATTGATTTAAATTTAACTCTGGATGTATTGGATTACGGAACAAAACCTGCAGACTGTAGTATATCCGAGCTAAGGCTGTCAAATGGGTGGATTTGACTAATATGAATAGATTAAAACGATAAATTAATAAGGGATTGAGTCATAACTCATAAGTCATAACCTGCCTAAATTCTGGTTGGATGTGTTAATTTGGACAAAATTTGAATATTTCGAACTCGTCCAACTTAAAATTATATTTTATATATTTACATGTTCTTTATTATGTGTTTCAACAAGCAAAAACCTTTTTTATTTTATTTATCATGACTATATCTAAGCAAGTAAATTTAAAATATGTATTTTTCTATGTGTTGATAATCTTTTTATGAGTCAATTTCGATTACACAGACTACTCGAGAAATGGGCAAATAAAATTAGTCATCATCTCAAAAAACTAATCAATATTTAGCTAATCTTTAATGAGAAACAAATCTTTGAATAAACATACCCCTATATAAAATACGAAAAAGATTCTAGCAACGCGTGTTAGCATTCGAAGTTTTTACAACTATATTTCATCACCCTATGTTTGAGTTTGAAATTTTCTATAGACATGGGATTTCATCACAACATACTGAAATTCGAAATGTTTTAAAGTAAACTAACTCAACATAATGAGTTGGAATTTGAATGACCGATCTGATATGTTGTTGTGTATGGGTGAAAATAATGGTAAATTTGAGTCAATTAGGTGCTGGGAATTAAGGATGGTAGGGTATATAGGGACAATGGACAAACTTGAAATGGACAATTCCAACATAGTGTGTTACTTATAAAAGGTTCTAATTCCAACATATTACTATAATGAAGTTTCTTCCCATTTTAGCTAAAAGGTATTTTCGATTCAAATTTTATTTTCATAATAAAAAGTAGGGGTGTACAAAGCAAACCGACAAACCGCACCAAACCGATAATCCGAATCAAACCGAGAAAAAAACCCGACTAGTGGTTTGGTTTGACTTGGTTTTTGGTTTTAAAAAGAAAACCCGAACACTATTGGTTTGGTTTGGTTTTAAAAAAAAGTCAAACCGAATCAAACCAACCCGACATTACATTTATAAAATTTCAAACATATTTTATACATAGAAATATTTATTTATAATGTAATTTATAAATGTTTCTTTAACTTTTTCATAGTTTTTTGTCTTTTAACATATTATTTCAAGCTTGGAATTAGAATTTTAAATGGTTTAATAAGTTTTATCGCTCAATGATATTAGTAACTCAAATAAAACTCAACAAAAATAAAATCAATACTAATGCTAACAGAAGAAATTCATATCTAACACTGGAATGAAAGAAATTCATATCTAACACTGGAATGACAATAATTTTGATATCTATTCTTTAGTTTTATATTAGTTTAGAAAGTGAAAATACATAACTTAATTTTTTTTCTTTAGTATCTAGTCATGTAATTAATACTTATTAGCCGTACTTATTTTAGCATGACTTAGTACTTTAAGGGGTCGTTTGGTATGAAGGATAAACATAAATAGTCCCGGGATAAGAATTTAACAATTTCTTATCCCTCTTTAGTTAGTAATCATGGGATAAGTTATCCCAGGAGTAAAAATAGTCTTTGGGATAACTTATACCGTCATGGTTGGAATAAGTTATCCCGTGATATGTTACCCGGGGTAAGGAAGAAACCTCTTCTTTTTAGAAATTATCCAATGTATAATACTTTTAAGTCCAACATACCAAACAATACCAATAAAAAATAACTCCCGGTAATAACTAATCCCAAGATAACTTATCCCAACGTAATTAATCCCAGCAAACTTATCCCAGCGTAATTTATTTTTGAACCAAACGACCCATAAGATTATGATCATTTTCTACATGCCTTATAAATTAGTTGTATTTATTGTAGCATGACTTAGTACTTTTAGACTATGAAAAAATTATTTTATGCAATTTCATTAATTTTTTTCGTTGAATATTTTAGCACAATGTCATCTCTCATCACGTTTTGTGTTATTTTCTTAATAAATATCTTAATTAGATAGTCGTATCTTACTAGGACTAAAGAAATATTTGAAGTACAAGTTATATATTTGTATGAAGACTTTACCAGAAAAAACCCGAAAAATCCGAGCAACCCGAAAAAATCGAGAAAACCCGAGGTTGAAAAACCCGACTTTTGTTGGTTTAGTTTGGTGTATAGATTTAAAAACCGACAATTTGGTTTGGTTTGGCTTTAAAAATCCGAACCAACTGGCCCACGTACACTTCAGTGATGGTGATGATGATTTACTCCGTGGGACCCGTATCAGGGGGTCATTTTAATCCAGCAGTCACTACCACTTTCACCATTTTTCGTCGGTTTTCATGGAAACTAGTACGTATTCAATAGTAGTTTTTAAGCTTCAACTTTTTATTATTTACACAGTTATCTTAGGAGGAAAACTTGCTAGTATGAAGAGACCAATAGACACATAATTGACGACTTAAGGTACCCAATAGATGATAGCTAAAATTTAAGCGTCTAAATGGAAGTGTATAGATTTTAATTTATTGAGGAGTTGTCAAAATATAATTTGGCCTCATTCTTGTTTTGAGTGTAAGTTTTATACACCATTAATGTAAATAATTTTTATATATCAAATCATTCAAAGAAATTTTATAGGTAAGCCTTCTTAAAATGTAGGTTTGGAATCTTAAAAATAAAACATGTTACCTGCTACAACAAATAAATATAACTTGATAATGGAAAAAAAAAAAATTACATTGATGGTGGATATTACTTAAACTTTTGATTGGAGCGGGGTTTACCTTATGCACACTCAAAGGGTAGCAGTTGCGGGTCCCTTGTGATAGAAAAAAAATTACTTAAACTTTTTGTTTTAGCAAAATGTACATGAAATTGACATATGATATGATACATGCACCTTTATACATAATAGCCCAGCTAACGGGGTCGATTCTAGCAAGCGGTACATTAGCACTATTGTTGGACGTCAATTCAAAATCTTATTTCGGTACAATTCCAGTTGGATCTAATGGGCAATCTTTGGCTATGAAAATCATCATTTCCTTCCTCTTAATGTTCGTTGTTTGCGGAGTTTGTACAGATGATAGAGCGGTACTCTATTAATTTCTTACATTTTACAATGAGCAGAGAAATTCTGCAGCAGTTAGCACAATTATATAATCTTAAATGCATTGGTTAATTAATTTGTTTTGCATATGAAAAGCAGGTTGGACAACTTGGTGGATTGGCAGTTGGAATGACAATAGCCTTGAACGTCTTTGTTGCCGGGTATGTATGCTAAATGTTACTCCAGTAATCATATTATGTGTCTTTTAAAGTTTTTGCGTATTTTTTAACATAAACATATTATATCTTTAATTAAAAGAGCAATTTTTAAATCTGTTACTCCTTCGGTTCATAATAAGTGTTCACTAGACTTTTTATTTTTACCAAAAAAATTATCCACTTACATAACGGGATTTAATTAACTTTGTTTTTTTAGATTTGCGCCCTATGAAGTGGTAAGTGACCAGATCTCAATGAGTTAAGTTAATAGTTATATGCAAATTTTAAATAAGGGTAATTTAGTCAAAATAATTTTTTTTTTTTTTATTTTTTTTTAGGATTTTAGTATTTTCTTAAGGATTGTTAAAAGCTAAGTCAACATTTATTTTGAATTGGAGGGAGTATCTCACTGTAAACGCTTTGCTTAATTGATACTCCAGTACTTAGTGAAAAGTAATACTACTAGATTTGGAAATGGAGAGTATTAATTTTTACCTTTCAAGTTAATTGAATGCAGGCCAATTTCAGGAGCATCGATGAACCCAGCAAGGAGGATTGGTCCAGCGATTGTGAAGCACGTCTATAAAGGCCTTTGGGTGTATATAGTTGGGCCAGTCATTGGTACTGTAGCAGGAGCATTTGTATACAACTTAATTAGATTTACAGACAAAACCCTTCTTCAACTAGTCAAAAGTGGGCCCCTTATTCGAAGTTAAGAGTGTTAAATAATTCAAATTAAACAAGCTTTTAGATTAGAAAGTGAATATATATGTCATTTTTTGAAATCTCTTACTTGATTCAACGTGTAGCATGAATTTCAGCATTGTACATATTTTAATTAACAAATTTTAAATTTACTGTTCTTGTCTAGCCTGATTCCTTGCTCTGACCAATGGATGATAGAACGCTGATCTAACAGAGAGTTTTTTCTCGTACCATTCAGCCAGCAGCTTTAATTTCTGCACGATCAGTTTTTGCTTCGACTTGACATGCGGTGATAAGTTCTTCCATTAATATGGTGTAATTTGAACTACAGCCGACATGTCACAATCTTTATGTTTTCCCCTATTTATTATGCCTTTTTGAGTAATTAAATGAACACTTAACTGACGTGTCATTTTCTTTATTCAAAGAACAGGGGTGGATGTAACCTCCAGGTACGAGGTTCATCTGAAACTAGAACTTCTAATACTCAGCTTAAATTCGTAAGTAAAAATCCATTAAAATTGCAACAAATGATAAATATGAATCAATAATTTTAAAATTTTGAATCAATATTTAAGATTCTTAAATATTGAACCCATAGGCAATCATATGAACTCCAGAATATGGGATGAAGAAAGCAATGGTAGTCTGACTCATTCACTGAAATAGTTAATTCAGAGAATGCCTGAATTTCATGAAATTAAGGAAGCTTAATCTATAGTACGGAATATGTCTTAATTTTAAGGCACATCTGGTAAAAATAAATAGGCACTGAACCATGCTCTAGTGAAGAAATGGATAAACCTTTATGTTTTCTAGTACCGAAATATAAATACTACATGCATCCAATAAGAGTGTGATTTAGTGGTCAATAAGGCCTGGATATGAAAATTATTTGGGAGATTAAGGTCGTAGGAACAAAATGATTTCTACTCATTTGTCTTATGGGAAGTGTTATCCGGTACCAATAGTGCCTAGTTAAAGTATGTGCAGATTGACGTGATATGATACTACATTATTAAAAAAAAAAAAAAAACCACTTAAAGAAGGAAATGTTTTTCAGCTAAAATTTAATCTTGATGACAATCTGGCAAGAAAAATTGTTACAGAAGAACAGAATAAATAATCCAGTACTGGAAGGCAACGAAGAAAAAGTAAAACAAGGGGACTTTAATCAGCCTCAAGAAAACTCTAAAAGTAATACTACATCAATCCTAGCCAATTACATAGACAAAGACTAGCAACTCTAGGATCCCACAACCAACCAGAGGCAGAAGGGAATTACAGCTAGTTACTGCACCGGAGTAACTTTGCAAATTAAATGGATCAGTTGAGTACAAGTTTCCTGGTGGTGCTGTGAAATAGGTGAACCTTGGCGGTGGTGGTGACCGAAGCGAGGGATTATTCTGTTGAATAACCGGCGGGGCCGTGGAATAGATGAACCTTGGTGATGGTGGTTGTGGCGCAGGCATATTCTGTTGAATAACTGGTGGACAATTTGTATTAATGGGCTTTGGAGGAGTAGGAGGAGGAGTTAGTTGTTGGCTGCATGGTTTCCCGCACGGACATTCTCCACACTTTATGCTAGGATCAGGCATTACAGGCTCATCAATATTATTGTCTTGATCAGATGTAATATCAGTGGCTTTAGCACAAACCATAAGTACCATGAGAACCAGATGGTGATATTTGGCACAAATATCATGTTTTGTGTCATTTTACATCCTATTCTTATGACTTTTATCGCTTAATTCATGAGGCAATCGTCGTATTTGAACTTATGTCGTTATATTTCATGTGTATAGGTACGATGATGACAAACAATGGAAAACTGTGCTTAAAGTGAGTGATTTTGGAGCATATAACGATTAGACGAGGTGACGAGTTGAAGACCACAAGTGATGAACTAAAAGGAAAAATAATCGGAATCAAGGTCTCGTCTATCCGCATCGCGTGAAGAAAGGCAAGACAAGACCAGCCGGGCATTACCATCAGGCCATCCTTCCGCATCGCGAAGGAAAGCGGAGGCCTCGGCAACATTGCGCGATTCATCCGCATCGCGGGGGAAAGCGGGGGTTACCGCAGTTTTCCCGTTCGACTAGGATTAGGTTTACTTATTTTTTGTTTTTACCCTAGACTATATATAGACGTTTTATTAGCCGAAAAAACGGTGTGCTCGGATTATTTAAAGACTTGTAAGCCACCGTTCTATTTCTCTCTCTAGGTTTATTTTATTTTTTTCATCTTTTTCAACCCTAGATTATTCATGAATTCTTTTTTTTTTTGTCTATGATCGAATCATGAGTAGCTAAACTTCTTAATTTTAGGGTTGTGGCGAAAGACTTGAAAGTTGGTTTGATGACAATTATTATCTATGGATTTTTCATATTTGGGTTGCTTATTTATTCTTGATCTTAATTATTTGATTATCTGGCCAATAGTTAGACACTATCTGTGGTGCGCGAATTGGACTTGAGAAAGGGAATTCACGTACGTAATAAGAATAAATAGAGTTTGTTCGATTTAATTGTTTCGCTACTGAGGATAGAGATATACCCTTTAGCCCTACTTAGTTGAATACGGAGAAATAAATGCGTTCTTGTTACCTCTGATGACCATAGAGATATAGGCGTTATAGTAACATCTACAGGCTTTGTGAGTAGTTCGAGAGAATATCATAAAGTATAATTAACCCGTCAAATAGTAACCTAGGAAATAAAATAGGTGGAATTGTCCGAAGATCAAATGATTGTCGAAAGCCATGACCCAGATCTTTCTCTCATCCGTAACTTACAATCTTTGTCAAGATATTTAAATACAAAAACACCCATCACAAATTGTTTACTTTTCAGTTTTAGTTTAAGTACACCAAACATCTTGTTTTTCACTTTCTTGAATAGTTTCATTCGAATTTGAATTAGCTTAACAGTAGAATTTAAATCGCTCGTGAATCGATATCCTGAAACATGCCATATTACGCACATGCGACCGCGTATACTTGCGTGTGCGTTTGGGGAGCAACAATAATTAAGCACCATGATTAGAAGAAACTTTTTACTACAT
>NC_081344.1:67621946-67629821 GCF_029784015.1 Lycium ferocissimum
GTGACACTAGTATTACTACTTTCCGGTCCTTCAGCCCTTAACATGCAAGATTCATAACCAGGACACTTGCAGGAAATTATGGATCAGTTCACAACATACGCTTCCACAACTCCACTACCTTACAATGAAATCCCAATTTGCGTGACTAAATTCCCCTCCGTTACATTCTCAATCATTTGGGAATATCACAATTGAAAGAAGTGTAGTTCGTCAATAGTGTTCTTAAAGGGTCACCTAAAGCGAGCTTAAGCCCTGAAGCTCAATGAGCCAAATTTGTTTACTTCGCCTTGCTTAACCTGGCACTTTTAGTGTAAGCGTCAAGGTGATAAGGTGAGTGCACCTTCACATCTTTAACAGCGTGAAGCCATCTGTATCTTAATTATAACTTTTCCATTCTTTTCTCCAACTAATTATAATTTGTGTTTATAGTTAAATTTGTTGCATTACATTTCTATTTTTTTTTTTTTTCTTCGCTAAGCCCGTGCTTAAAGCTTTGTGCTTTCAGTTTTCAATTACTCTGTAGTTACTAACTACACCTACAGAGATTATATTTGAGCGACAAAATGACTATCATCTAATAATCACGAGCATTATGAAGTAAAAGACAATCTTACTATCTGAATTCTGAAGGAGCTTAGCTTCTCAAAGGGCTCTTAAAAAAATAAAGTACTTTGTTTAAGAAAGCAAGCTTTTCAAGTAGAGCGTGATAGAAACTAGCCTACCACTGAAATAGACTAATGACATCAGGTCATGACACTTGGGCATAGGTTGGTCTATCTCTAAAGGGTGTAGCTAAATTTTTTGCAAACATATATGTAGCCACTTTACATGTAAAATATTTATTCATAAAAGATATGCTGACAATGCCAAGTAAATATTTTTTCGAGAAAAAAGAATCCACGTTTCATCTCATATTTGTTCCATTTCCACCATCTGTATGAGAAATGCATGTAGACAATATGTTCTACTCAAACTAATGATATTTGGTAACAAGCATATATTATCATGCTAATAACTTCATGAAAACAAATAATGAACCAACATTTTACTACAAATCAACAATGCCTCAATCCCAAACCAGTTGGGATAGGCTACTTAACCGACACGTTACTAAATAAGGTTTAAACTTGAATAGCATAGAATTACTAAAAGATTTCAGAACAATCACAAAACTTTCTCTCCAAATGAAATAGCATCTAAATTCAACATAAGTAAACAAACGAAAAAAGAGTTCATCACCAGTTTAGCTTTTATCCTGAGTAATGTAGCCTTCCTTTCGTCCTCAAATCCCCGCCTCATAAGCTTTTCTCCCTTTTAGCAATCTTCTCCTCATCTTCTTCTCCTTGGCTTTACCAGCAATATTATCCCTTTCTTCTGTTGTCGCTCGCTCTTCAACTTGTCCGTAGTCTCCATTCTTTCCTTCCACTTTTGCGAACTCTTCTCTTCTTTCTTCTCCTTCTTCATACTCTCCTTCAACAGCTTAGGATTATCGTAAACCTTAACTCCCATTGCCTTCTTTTCCGCTGCCTTCCACGCTTCCTTATCCGCCAACGTCCTATCCTCTCTCTTCACTTCTTCCAACCTCTTCAACCTTTCCAATTCCTTCGCTTTCGATACTTTCTTCTTCTTCTTCTTTTTCTTATCATCATCGTCACCAATCTTAACCTTCCCAAACTCTCTATATTATCTTCATCTTCACCTCTCTTTTTCTTCTTACCCTCGGATTTCGCTAAAAAATCCATCCTTTTCATTTTTTTGCTGTCCAAACTCTCCCCATCACCTCGATTACCACGGAGCATTTGGATCTTTCTACGTAGCCTTTGCCTCAACTCTTCATACGTAACAGAGGAGTTATCATTATCATTATTAGGGTTAGGGTTAGGGTTATCCTCCAAATTAATGGGGTTGGATTCAACGTGATCATCCACGTCATCAGTTGTTTGCTTATTCTGAAGGGATTGTTGGAGGGTTGAGGACTGCTCTTTTCTTTTCAGGGTCAAGGCGATTGCGACGGGCTTTTTTGAGGTTTTCTTTGGATTGCTTTTTTAAGGATGCTCTAGCGGCTTTAGGGAGACCACGATACCAGGTGTCGGGTTCATCTTTAGGGAGGTAGAATCTAGGTGGAATTAGCTTGTCGAAGAAGAGCCTGTGGTCACAAATTAGGGATTTCAAATCTGTAGAGGTGAAGGTGGTGGTGGATTTTTGTTCTTCTTCATTGTTACGGCGTGGCAGAGGCGTGGGGGGACACGGAGGAGTGGAGAGAACGTGAGAGGAGCGGAAGAGAGAGTGGAAAGAGAGGTTGGACCGGGTCGGGTCAATTTCGGGTATGGGCTGGATTGAGTATTGTGGTGTGGGCTGAAAATATAGGTTGAGAATGTGGGTTGGGTATAATATTGATTTGGGTAGGGAATAATATTGTATTTGTGTTTTGGGCCATTAATTTGGGTTTCTTCTTCATTGTTGTGGCTAGGTTGGATTTGCCAATTGAACTGTTGGCAAGCTTTTCGAGAGGGAAATTTTTGCAGTTATTAGTGGGTCAAAGCATTACTTTTGGGCTCTGTGTTAGAAATACTACTGGGCTGTCTTATTGCTGGGCCGGAACATTATGGACTCAACTGGTGATGAACCAACGAAGAAATTTTTTTTTTTTTTTTGCGCGGATTGGCCTCATATAAACTGGTCTTTAATTTTGTCCCTCAAAGCGCTGGTTTTTTTTTAATTTTTGCCCGTATTTCACACTTAATAAAAATTTATCGCTAAAGTACCTTTATTCGTCGGGTATATGAAATCAAGAATTTTGGGTTCAAGCCCTATTATAAAAAAAACAATTTCGCAAGACAATATTTCATAAACATCATGATTATTCAAGTAAAGTTAGGCCTTCAGTATAATTCAGAGATAACTTAATTTCTACGTAACATTCGATAAGGCATACTTTCTAGGTAAACTATGTTTGTGGCATAGTTCAAGCAGGATAACTTAGTTTCTACAAAACTATGCCAAACAAGAGATACTTTCTATGTAACTTTGCCCAAATAAGATAATTTGCTATGAAACCTTGTTTTTGCGAATTTTTTTACTTTGTTCTGATTCGAACTGTAACGTAAACCGGAATATTTTCAAATAATTTTTTTTATTACTTACAAGCCGAAGGGAAAAAAATTAAAGACCACTTATTTGAGTGACAAAATTAAAGAGCACCTTTAAGATGGGGCACCGTGTGAATTGCCCCAAGAAATTGCAAGGTTTATCCTTCAAATGGGCTGGACTTTAATCCCTTTAAATGGGCTCATTGCCTTTAATGCCATTTGTCTAAGAATTGAATTTATGTCTAATCGAAAGATAATTTACGAAACATTATGACAAGCGAAATTACGAACTTATGTCCCCACAAAAAAATATTTTTCTTAGTAGAAAAATTAAAGACCAGCAAAAACTAGGGACAAAGTGCAAATGACCAACTACTTTGACATTATTTTGGGCTTCTTTAATGTTTTCAAACAAAAGATAGGTGGCAAAACAAGAGGACGAACCGGCAAAGTACATAAATACCCGATTTTGGGGCGTTTTTTAAGCCGTAATTGAGGTTAAAAGAAATTGCAAAATTTGTATCCGAAGTTACAAATTTTACTCCGAGTAATTGTTTGAAGTTCAATCAATTTTGCATGTATTTTAGGCATGTGTGACTAAAGCTCGGGTATTTATGTCTGATGTTCAATTATTTAAAATTTTCTTCACAAAAATACGTTTTTCAAATTTCAATAATCTAACACACGATTAAATGGCCAAATCTACTAGTACATAACAATCCAGATTTGAAACATAAGTTCCAGAGATCATAAAACAAACTCCAATCATTAACTCATCAACACAACAACAAATTTAATAAACTCATTTTGTCATCATAAAATATCTTATTTTTTCTTCACCAGCTAATGTAGATACTGTGATATGAAAAAACATAAGACCTATAATATCTTGTATTACTCAATTAGGAAGAGTACAAAAAAATGAGACCAGATACTTTTAGATTACCTGTGAATATACCCACCAAATTTTTGTTAGTACATGCAAGGGGTATTTGCAGAATATTTTTATGCCACAATTTAAAGTTTGTCTCCGTTACCTTAACGATAAGTATGTCAACCTATATATATATATATATATATATAATTTTATATAAAAGGAAATTTAGCCCAATGAACTAACAAAGCGAATCATCTAAGGATTTGACGCAATGGAGTATGTCTTCATCCCTTAATCGGCGTTTTAGAGTCTTAGACATATGAAAAAAATCTTTAAGAGAACTGGTTTCCTAATTCCTACGCGCGCGAATCTAGATATATTGTGGCCGCAACGTGGGTAGATAAAAAAATTATACTAGTGAATCCGCATAAATGAGTTGTCTACCTCTCTGTGACGTAAATCAACGCATTTATATGAATTTTTATTGTTCATACCACTTTATTTGGATCCATCTTAACCAACATTTAAAATTTAGGTTCTCCAACACTAGAAGTTTCTCTTAGATTTTCTAATGACATACAAAAGCTCCAACAAAAATGGACGTTTAGCAAACACTTCATCTAAAATAGATTTATCGATATAACCTTTGATCCTAATTAATTGGTACCGCGACTTGACTAGGTGTCTCAAACACCATAACCGGCAGCTTATTTGACTAACATCCTTAAGCATGCACCCCTAACTCCTCGGTTTTCTGCTTCCGGTTGCTCGGATTTTTTCGATTTTTCAGATTTTTTCCCGGCAAAGTTTTCATACAAAACATATAACTTGTACTTCAAATATTTCTTTAGTCCTAGTAAGATATGACTATCTAACTAAGATATTTATTAATAAAATAACACTAAATGTGAGATGAGAGATGGTATTGTACTAAAATATTCAACAAAAAAAAAGTAATAAAATTGCATAAAATAAAATAATCATAATCTAAAAGTACTAAGTCATGCTATAATAAATACGACTAATTTTTAAGGCATATAGAAAAAATAATCTTAATCTAAAAGTACTAAGTCATGCTAAAATAAGTTTGGCTAATAAGTATTAATTACATGACTAGATATAAAGAAAAAAAAAATTAAGTTATGTATTTTCACTTTCTAAACCAATATAAAACTAAAGAATATATATCCAATATTATTGTCATTTCTAGTGTTAGAACTGAATTTCTTTTATTAGCATTAGTATTGATTTGATTTTTGTTGTGTTTTATTTGAGTTACTAATATCTATGGGCTATAAAACTTATTGGACAATTCAAAATTCTATTTTCAAGCTTGAAATAATATGTTAAAAGACAAAAGACTATGAAAAAGTTTAAGAAACATTTATAATTACATTATAAATGAATATTTTTATGTATAAAATATTTTTGAAATTTTATAAAGTAATGTATGGCTGGTTTGATTCAGTTTGACATTTTTTAGTTAAAACCAAATCAAACCAATAGTGTTCGGATTTTTTTTTTTAAAACCAAATCAAGTCAAACAAAATCGCTTGTCGGATTTTTTTCTCGATCTGGTTCGAATTATCAGTTTGGTGCGATTTGTTGATTTCTTTGTACACCCCTAGTCCCCATTGTGTCAACGAGAACAATATTCTCCCCATTGTGTCAACGAGAACAATATTCTTTCTCACGAGCTCTTCATCACTTAATACTACTATTCCATTACTGTCACTTCACTAGCTGCGTTAGTAAATATGCGGGAAAATAAGAAATTTCATTAAAGATATTAAAGAGGGTTTAAATATTTTTATTATAAGGCGGATGCAATATGCCGATATTGGGTTCTTTTGAACTCAATCCTTTCAGTGGGAGTATAAATTTATCTGTAAATTATAATTACAATAAATAATATTCGTAGATCTTAACTCATAATTTTAGAAATACAATAAGTTCAATGTTAAAAACTTTAAAGATTGAATTCATACAGTTTAAGTATTGGATCCATTTTTGAATTTTTTAAGGATGGATGACGCAATGATACTGATACATTTCTAACCATCTGTGTTTATTAGACCATTCTTTTCCAAATGGCAAAAGTCATAGATGTACCTCTAAACTTCACACATTTTCCTCATGACTACCTAAATCTAATCTTGTTCTAATTTGAAACTTAAGCCACTTCAAATTTGTACCTATTGAATACTTTTTGCTGATGTGGCAATGTGTGTGTAATATACACAAAAATAGGCTCATGAAGATTATTATTTTTAATAAATATTTTTTTTGGCTCATCTTCTCCATTTTTTCACTCAGCCATCATCCACCACCAGTTTTTTTTTTTTTTTTTTTGGCTCATCTTCTCCATTTTTTCACTCAGCCATCATCCACCACCATTTTTTTTTTTTTTTTTGGCTCATCTTCTCCATTTTTTCACTCAGCCATCATCCACCACCAGTTTTTTTTTTTTTTTTGGCTCATCTTCTCCATTTTTTCACCCAGTCATCATCCAACACCAGTGGCCTTTTTTTTTTTTTTTTTTGGCTCATCTTCTCCATTTTTCCACCCAACCATCATCCACCGCCAATGACTTTTTTTTTTTTTGGCTCATCTTCTCCATTTTTTCACCCAGCCATCATCCACCACCAATGGCTTTTTTTTTTTTTGGCTCGTCTTCTCCATTTTTTCACCCAGCCATCATCCACCACCAATGGCTTTTTTTTTTTGGCTGATCTTCTCCATTTTTTCACCTAGCCATCATCGATCCACCACCAATGGCTGCCATTGCTGCCGCTGTTCGTTGCTGTAAAACACACCAATCACACTTTTTAACTCAGTCTAATGCCGTTTATGTCTCCCACTAAAATAGAATAAGAAACTTTGGATTTGGGTGTCAAAAATATTTCCGATGAAACTCCATGTTTATGCCCATGCTGGTTCTGTCCGAATATGTTAATATATCTATGTAATCAAATAATAATAGATCATACAAGTTGAAAGGATCAAAACAAAAGAAAAGAAGTTCTTCAAGAGAAGAAATCAGATCTGGATTTCTAGAAAATTTCCGACAATATTTCAATTTTTCCGGCGACGTTCATATGGATTTGTTAATATTTCAGGTGAATCTAAAGCTAATGACAGGCGGAGGGAAAGAAGGTGGAGTGGGCGGTGGCTAATGGGAGGGGAAGAAGGTTGAACGTAGGGGTGGCTAATGGGACGGCGGGGAATGTAGGTTGAAGGTTGAAGAAGGTTAAATGTGCGTGGGTAGGGGCTTTCTTCAAGAATATGTTTTTTATTTTTTGTTATTATTAAATTATATTTTTTAATTAATTCAATATATTCTAAATAGTTTTTTCTTTTTTCTCTTCTTATAATTAATTTTTAATAATATTTTTAAACGCAATGCCACGCAGTCATTATTTAATTGCCACATCACATGTTATTCATCCGCGAGGTAAAGACACACATTCTATACTTTTACGATCAATAAAAAGAGCTCAATAAAAGATGGCAATTGGAGTGGCTTAGGTATCAAATCGGGAATGTAAACCCAGCTAGACAATGCTTATGAAAATCGCTAAAGCCAGAGTGCTTATCTACGACTATTTCTCCAAATTAAAAGATACAAGAGAAAAAGAGAATAGAGATACATTAGAAACAATACTAGTCCAGCATTTAATACACATTGTATTATTTCATTTTATTGCGTCAACATATTTTATCAATAGTAAAATTTTATAGTTGTAAAATTCTTGCTTTTGGGGTCCTTTCGTCAGAAATTTTGCGAAAAAATGATCCTGACATAAAAATACAATGTTTGGGTAGAAGGACTTGAAAAATAATCACGAATAATTATTATAAAACGAAGCAAAAATAATTCATAAACTTTATGCAAAGTTTGGTAATAAT